>NC_060182.1:4124649-4179649 GCF_021184085.1 Oncorhynchus gorbuscha | reverse complement strand
GATCCATGGATGACATAATTGCATTATCCCACCTGGGGAAAAAATACCTATGTAAGAATGCTATTCATTGACTACAGTACAGCCTTCAACACCATAGTGCCAAAGCTCATCACTGTGGACCTCATGTGGTGATGGTAGGCAGCAACACCTACGCCTCACTGATCTTCAACACAGGGGTCCCTCAGGCGTGTGTGTTTAGTCCCCTTATATATTCCCTGTTCAACCATGACTGCGTAGCCACACATGTCTCCAACTCAACCATCAAGTTGGCTGAAGACCCCATAGAGATAGATCTGATTACTAACAACGATGAGACAGCCTGCAGGGAGGAGGTGAGATCCCTGGTGGAGTGGTGCCAGGAAAATAACCTCTCCCTCAACATCAACAAAATTAAGGAGCTGATCGTGGACTACAGGAGACAGCAGAGAGAGAATGCCCCCATCTTTGACCGGGGTCAAAGTGGAGATGGTCAACAGCTGAAATGGTCCATTCACACAAACAGCACCTCTTCAACCTAAGTAGGCTGAATACATTTTGCTTGGCACCTAAAACCCTCATGAACTCCTGGAGATACACCATTGAGAGCATCCTGTCGTACAGATTTAGACAGGGTGTATCACCTGTATCGCCTGGTATAGCGCCCTCATAAAGCCATTGAACACGGGTCACTTTAATAATGTTTACATATTTTATATATTATTATATTGTTTCATCAACTTTATACTGTATTCTAGTCATTGATCATCTGGGTTATGTGTGCATAGTTATTATTATTGCTAGATATTACTGCAATGTTGGAGCTAGAAACATAAGCATTTAGCAACATCTGCGATAACATCTGCAAATATGTGACCAATAAACGTTGATTTGATTTGATTTTAGAAATGTAAGGCTGTGTTATTAAGACTCCTGGGTCTGCTTCCAGAGCTTCCAGAGCTTCCAGAGCTTCCAGAACCTCCATAGCTTCCAGAACCTCCAGAGCTTCCAGAAGTTGCAGAACTTCCAGAACTTCTAGGGCTTCCAGAGCTTCCAGAGAAGCGCGCACACCCAAACATACACACGCGGATCGATCCAATCAGAACCTTTCATCACCCGTGTACTCCACCCCACCATACATCCGCCCGGAGATCAATGACTTCCTGTTGATTCTGGGCTCCCCCCAAGATAACTAAACACACACAAACACACAAACACACAAACACACACAAACACACGCAAACACACAATCACACACAAAAACACACACAAACACACACACACACACAATCACACGCAATCACACACAATCACGCACAAACACACAAACACACACAAACACACACAAATACGCACAAACACACACAAACACACAATCACACACAAATACGCACAAACACACACAAACACACAATCACACACAAACACACACAAACACACAATCACACACAATCACACACAAATACGCACAAACACACACAAACACACAATCACACACAATCACACACAAATACGCACAAACACACACAAACACACAATCACACACAAATACGCACAAACACACACAAACACACACAATCACACACAATCACACACAAATACGCACAAACACACACAAACACACACAAACACACAATCACACACAATCACACACAAATACACACAAACACACACAATCACACACAATCACACACAAATACACACAAACACACACAAACACACACAAACACACCAGCCAATGTGTCACTGTGTCAGACACAGGTGTCCGGTAGATACACGTGTCAGAGTAACCAGGCAAACAGTCCCAGGGTTAATCAATTCACCTCAATTCACTCACGATGCAATTGCAGGACTTAGTGTGTGTATCTCTGTCTGTGTGTGTCTGTGTGTGTGTCTGTGTGTGTGTGTGTGTGTGTGTGTCTGTGTGTGTGTCTGTGTGTGTGTCTGTGTGTGTGTCTGTGTGTGTGTGTGTCTGTGTGTGTGTGTCTGTGTCTGTGTGTGTCTGTGTGTGTGTCTGTGTGTGTGTGTGTCTGTTTGTGTGTCTGTGTGTCTGTGTGTGTGTCTGTCTCTCTGTGTGTCTGTGTGTGTGCCTGTGTGTCTGTGTGTGTGTCTCTCTCTGTGTGTCTGTCTCTCTGTGTGTCTGTGAGTCTGTGTGTCTGTGTGTGTGTCTGTCTCTCTGTGAGTCTGTGTGTAAAGGAGGAGTATTTACTAGTCGGAGCTCGAAGCACCAACAGGAACACCAGCAGGATCACCAACAGGGACACCAGCAGGATAACCAACAGGAACACCAGCAGGAACACCAACAGGAACACCAGCAGGATCACCAACAGGGACACCAGCAGGATCACCAACAGGGACACCAGCAGGATCACCAACAGGGACACCAGCAGGATCACCAACAGGGACACCAGCAGGATAACCAACAGGAACACCAGCAGGAACACCAGCAGGATCACCAACAGGGACACCAGCAGGATCACCAACAGGGACACCAGCAGGATCACCAACAGGAACACCAGCAGGAACACCAGCAGGAACACCAGCAGGAACACCAGCAGGAACACCAGCAGGGAAACCAGCAGGAACACCAGCAGGAACACCAGCAGGAACACCAGCAGGGACACCAGCAGGAACACCAGCAGGAACACCAGCAGGAACACCAACAGGAACACCAGCAGGAATGGTATTACTGTACTATACTAATGTTATTACTGTACTATACTAATGTTACTACTGTACTATACTAATGTTACTACTGTACTATACTAATGCTATTACTGTACTATACTAATGTTATTACTATACCAATGTTATTACTGTACTATACTAATGTTATTACTATACTATACTAATGTTATTACTGTACTATACTAATGTTATTACTATACTATACTAATGTTATTACTGTACTATACTAATGCTATTACTGTACTATACTAATGTTATTACTGTACTATACTAATGTTACTACTGTACTATAGTAATATTATTACTGTACTATACTAATGCTATTACTGTACTATACTAATGTTACTACTGTACTATAGTAATATTATTACTGTACTATACTAATGTTATTACTGTACTATACTAATGATATTACTGTACTATACTAATGTTATTACTGTACTATACTAATGTTATTACTGTACTATACTAATGCTATTACTGTACTATACTAATGTCATTACTGTCCTATACTAATGTTATTACTGTACTATACTAATGTTATTACTGTACTATACTAATGTTATTACTATACTATACTAATGTTACTACTATACCATACTAATGTTATTACTGTACTATACTAATGTTATTACTATACCAATGTTATTACTGTACTATACCAATCTTATTACTATACTACTAATGTTACTACTATACTACTAATGTTATTACTATACTATACTAATGTTATTACTGTACTATACTAATGTTATTACTATACTATACTAATGTTATTACTGTACTATACTAATGATATTACTGTACTATACTAATGTTATTACTGTACTATACTAATGTTATTACTGTACTATACTAATGCTATTACTGTACTATACTAATGTTATTACTGTCCTATACTAATGTTATTACTGTACTATACTAATGTTATTACTGTACTATACTAATGTTATTACTATACTATACTAATGTTACTACTATACCATACTAATGTTATTACTGTACTATACTAATGTTATTACTATACCAATGTTATTACTGTATTATACCAATCTTATTACTATACTACTAATGTTACTACTATACTACTAATGTTATTACTATACTATACTAATGTTATTACTGTACTATACTAATGTTATTACTATACTATACTAATGTTACTACTATACTACTAATGTTATTACTATACTATACTAATGTTTTTACTGTTCTGGGACACTCACACACAAATACACACATACGCATGCACACGCACACGTGCGCGCACACACACACACACGGGCACACACACACACGCAAGCACACACACACACGCGCACACACACACGCACACATGAGAACACCTGGTTGTGGTAGGATCCAAGGGCCTTAGAGCCGAGGAGACTGGGAGGCTGGGAGGAGGCTGGCAGGAGGCTGAGAGGAGGCAGGGAGGAGGCTTAGAGGAGGGTGGGAGAAGGCAGGAAGGAGGCTGAGAGGAGGCAGGGAGGAGGGTGGGAGGAGGGTGGGAGAAGACAGGAAGGAGGCTGAGAGGAGGCAATGAGGAGGCAAGGAGGAGGCAGGGAGGAGGCAGGGTGGGAGAAGGCAGGAAGGAGGCTGAGAGGAGGCAGGCAGGAGGCAGGAATGAGGCAGGGAAGAGCGTGGGAGGAGGCAGGAAGGGTGCAGGGAGATGGCAGGGAGGAGGGTGGGAGAAGGGTGGGAGGAGGCAAGGAGGAGGCAGGGAGGAGGCATGGAGGAGGGTGGGAGGAGGCAGGAAGGGTTCAGGGAGGAGGCAAGGAGGAGGCAGGGAGGAGGCAGGGAGGAGGGTGGGAGGAGGCAGGAAGGGTTCAGGGAGGAGGCAGAATGGAGGCTGGGAGGAAGCTGGGAGGAGGCAGGGAGATGGCAGGAAGGAGGCAGGGAGGAGGGTGGGAGGAGGCAGGAAGGGTTCAGGGAGGAGGCAAGGAGGAGGCAGGGAGGAGGCAGGGAGGAGGGTGGGAGGAGGCAGGAAGGGTTCAGGGAGGAGGCAGAATGGAGGCTGGGAGGAAGCTGGGAGGAGGCAGGGAGATGGCAGGAAGGAGGCAGGGAGGAGGGTGGGAGAAGGCAGGAAGGGTTCAGGGAGGAGGCAGAATGGAGGCTGGGAGGAGGCTGGGAAAAGGCTGGGAGGAGGCAGGGAAAAGCAGGAAGGAAGCAGGGAGATGGCAGGGAGGAGGGTGGGAGGAGGCAGGGAGGAGGCTGGGAGGAGGGTGGGAGGAGGCAGGAAGGGTGCAGGGAGGAGGGTGGGAGGAGGCAGGAAGGGTGCTGGGAGGAGGCAGGGAGGCTGGGGAAGGTGTAAAGCTGGGGGGATGGAAGAGTCTCTAGAATACTGTGTAGCATTAGCATGAGCAGCAGAGGTGCTAACTCATACCAACAATGTGGCCAGCCTCAACTCCTCAGTTTCGCTCTACTGCTGGGCCCTCTGAAGTGAGCATTCATATTTAAACACCTCCGTTCTCTCCCCCGGCAGCCAACCTGTTTCCTCTGCCTGCCTACACACACACACACACACACACACACACACACACACACACACACACACACACACACACACACACACACACACACACACACACACACACACACACACACACACACACACACACACACACACACACACACACACACACACACCTCTTTCTGTCTCCATACACTATACTACTAATGTTACTACTGTACGATACTAATGTTACCACTAGACTATTTATGTTACTGCTATACTATACCAATGGTACTAATATACTATCCTAATGTTACTTCTATACTACTAATGTTACTACTATACTACTAATGTTACTACTATACTACTAATGTTACTACTATACTACTAATGTTACTACTATCCTATATTAATGGTACCAATGGTGCTATACCATTAATGTTACTACTATACTGTTAATGTTACTACTATACTGTTAATGTTACTACTATACTGTTAATGTTACTAATGTTATTACTGTACCATACTAATGTTATTACTATACTATACTAATGTTACTACTATACTATAATAATGTTACTACTATACCATACTAATGTTATTACTGTACCATACTAATGTTATTACTATACTATACTAATGTTACTACTATACTATACTAATGTTACTACTATACCATACTAATGTTATTACTATACTATACTAATGTTACTACTATACTATACTAATGTTATTACTATACTATACTAATGTTATTACTATACTAATGTTATTACTATACTATACTAATGTTATTACTATACTATACTAATGTTATTACTGTACTATGCTAATGTTATTACTGTACTATACTAATGTTATTACTGTACTATACTAATGTTATTACTATACTAATGTTATTACTATACTAATGTTATTACTATACTAATGCTATTACTGTGCTACTAATGTTGCTACTCTGCCATACTAATGTTATTACTATACTATACTAATGTTATTACTGTACTATACTAATGTTATTACTGCACTATACTAATGTTATTACTGTACTATACTAATGTTATTACTGTACTATACTAATGTTATTACCGTACTATACTAATGTTACTACTGTACTATACTATTGTTATTACTGTACTATACTAATGTTATTACTGTACTATACTAATGTTACTACTATACTATACTAATGTTATTACTGTACTATACTAATGTTAGTATTGTACTATACTACTGTTATTACTGTACTATACTAATGTTATTACTATACTAATGTTATTACTATACTATACTAATGTTATTACTGTACTATACTAATGTTATTACTATACTAATGTTATTACTATACTATACTACTGTTATTACTGTACTATACTAATGTTATTACTATACTAATGTTACTACTATACTAATGTTATTACTATACTATACTAATGTTATTACTGTACTATACTAATGTTATTACTATACTAATGTTATTACTATACTACTAATGTTACTACTATACTACTAATGTTACTACTATCCTATATTAATGGTACCAATGGTGCTATACCACTAATGTTACTACTATACTGTTAATGTTACTACTATACTGTTAATGTTACTACTATACTGTTAATGTTACTACTCTGCCATACTAATGTTATTACTATACTATGCTAATGTTACTACTATACTATACTAATGTTATTACTGTACCATACTAATGTTATTACTATACTATACTAATGTTACTACTATACTATAATAATGTTACTACTATACCATACTAATGTTATTACTGTACCATACTAATGTTATTACTATACTATACTAATGTTACTACTATACTATACTAATGTTACTACTATACCATACTAATGTTATTACTATACTATACTAATGTTACTACTATACTATACTAATGTTATTACTATACTATACTAATGTTATTACTATACTAATGTTATTACTATACTATACTAATGTTATTACTATACTATACTAATGTTATTACTGTACTATGCTAATGTTATTACTGTACTATACTAATGTTATTACTGTACTATACTAATGTTATTACTATACTAATGTTATTACTATACTAATGTTATTACTATACTAACCCCATCATAGCACTGAGACGGCACTTGTGAAGGTGGTAAATGACATTTTGATGGCATCGGACCGAGGCTCTGCATCTGTCCTCGTGCTCCTAGACCTTAGTTCTGCTTTTGATACCATCGATCACCACATTCTTTTGGAGAGATTGGAAACCCAAATTGGTCTACACGGACATGTTCTGGCCTGGTTTAGGTCTTATCTGTCGGAAAGATATCAGTTTTTCTCTGTGAATGGTTTGTCCTCTGACAAATCAACTGTACATTTCGGTGTTCCTCAAGGTTCTGTTTTAGGACCACTATTGTTTTCACTATATATTTTACCTCTTGGGGATGTTATTCGAAAACATAATGTAAACTTTCACTGCTATGCAGTGAAAACAATAGATAAATAGATTTCCCTCTAGTGGTGTGGGGGCTGTGCTTTGGCAAAGTGGGTGGGGTTATATCCTTCCTGTTTGGCCCTGTCCGGGGGTGTCCTCGGATGGGGCCACAGTGTCTCCTGACCCCTCCTGTCTCAGCCTCCAGTATTTATGCTGCAGTAGTTTATGTGTCGGGGGGCTAGGGTCAGTTTGTTTATCTGGAGTACTTCTCCTGTCCTATTCGGTGTCCTGTGTAAATCTAAGTGTGCGTTCTCTAATTCTCTCCTTCTCTCTTTCTTTCTCTCTCTCGGAGGACCTGAGCCCTAGAACCATGCCCCAGGACTACCTGACATGATGACTCCTTGCTGTCCCCAGTCCACCTGGCCATGCTGCTGCTCCAGTTTCAACTGGCCTGGGCCCTAGGACCATGTCCCAGGACTACCTGACATGAGGACTCCTTGCTGTCCCCAGTCCACCTGGCCATGCTCCTGCTCCAGTTTCAACTGTTCTGCCTTACTATTATTCAACCATGCTGGTCATTTATGAACATTTGAACATCTTGGCCACGTTCTGTTATAATCTCCACCTGGCACAGCCAGAAGAGGACTGGCCACCCCACATATGCTCTCTCTAATTCTCTCTTTCTTTCTCTCTCTCGGAGGACCTGAGCCCTAGGACCGTGCCCCAGGACTACCTGACATGATGGCTCCTTGCTGTCCCCAGTCCATCTGACTGTGCTGCTGCTCCAGTTTCAACTGTTCTGCCTTATTATTATTTGACCATGCTGGTCATTTATGAACATTTGAACATCTTGGTCATGTTCTGTTATAATCTCTACCCGGCACAGCCAGAAGAGGACTGGCCACCCCACATAGCCCGGTTCCTCTCTAGGTTTCTTCCTAGGTTTTGGCCTTTCTAGGGAGTTTTTCCTAGCCACCGTGCTTTTACACCTGCATTGTTTGCTGTTTGGGGTTTTAGGCTGGGTTTCTGTACAGCACTTTGAGATATCAGCTGATGTACGAAGGGCTATATAAATAAATTTGATTTGATTTGATTTGATATGCGGATGACACACAGCTGTACATTTCAATGAAACATGGTGAAGCACCAAAATTGCCCTCGCTAGAAGCATGTGTTTCAGACATAAGGAAGTGGATGGCTGCAAACTTTCTACTATTAAACTCGGACAAAACAGAGATGCTTGTTCTAGGTCCCAAGAAACAAAGAGATCTTCTGTTGAATCTGACAATTAATCTTAATGGTTGTACAGTCGTCTCAAATAAAACTGTGAAGGACCTCGGCGTTACTCTGGACCCTGATCTCTCTTTTGAAGAACATATCAAGACCATTTCGAGGACAGCTTTTTTCCATCTACGTAACATTGCAAAAATCAGAAACTTTCTGTCCAAAAATGATGCAGAAAAATTAATCCATGCTTTTGTCACTTCTAGGTTAGACTACTGCAATGCTCTATTTTCCGGCTACCCGGATAAAGCACTAAATAAACTTCAGTTAGTGCTAAATACGGCTGCTAGAATCCTGACTAGAACCAAAAAATTTGATCATATTACTCCAGTGCTAGCCTCTCTACACTGGCTTCCTGTCAAAGCAAGGGCTGATTTCAAGGTTTTACTGCTAACCTACAAAGCATTACATGGGCTTGCTCCTACCTACCTCTCTGATTTGGTCCTGCCGTACATACCTATACGTACGCTACGGTCACAAGACGCAGGCCTCCTAATTGTCCCTAGAATTTCTAAGCAAACAGCTGGAGGCAGGGCTTTCTCCTATAGAGCTCCATTTTTATGGAACGGTCTGCCTACCCATGTCAGAGACGCAAACTCGGTCTCAACCTTTAAGTCTTTACTGAAGACTCATCTCTTCAGTGGGTCATATGATTGAGTGTAGTCTGGCCCAGGAGTGGGAAGGTGAACGGAAAGGCTCTGGAGCAACGAACCGCCCTTGCTGTCTCTGCCTGGCCGGTTCCCCTTTTTCCACTGGGATTCTCTGCCTCTAACCCTGTTACGGGGCTGAGTCACTGGCTTGCTGGGGCTCTCTCGTGCCGTCCCTGGGGGGTGCGTCACCTGGGTGGGTTGATTCACTGTTGTGGTCGGCCTGTCTGGGTTCCCCCCTTGGGTTGTACCGTGTCGGAGATCTTTGTGGGCTATACTCGGCCTTGTCTCAGGATGGTAAGTTGGTGGTTGAAGATTTCCCTCTAGTGGTGTGGGGCTGTGCTTTGGCAAAGTGGGTGGGGTTATATCCTTCCTGTTTGGCCCTGTCCGGGGTGTCCTCGGATGGGGCCACAGTGTCTCCTGACCCCTCCTGTCTCAGCCTCCAGTATTTATGCTGCAGTAGTTTATGTGTCGGGGGCTAGGGTCAGTTTGTTTATCTGGAGTACTTCTCCTGTCCTATTCGGTGTCCTGTGTAAATCTAAGTGTGCGTTCTCTAATTCTCTCCTTCTCTCTTTCTTTCTCTCTCTCGGAGGACCTGAGCCCTAGAACCATGCCCCAGGACTACCTGACATGATGACTCCTTGCTGTCCCCAGTCCACCTGGCCATGCTGCTGCTCCAGTTTCAACTGGCCTGGGCCCTAGGACCATGTTCCAGGACTACCTGACATGAGGACTCCTTGCTGTCCCCAGTCCACCTGGCCATGCTCCTGCTCCAGTTTCAACTGTTCTGCCTTACTATTATTCAACCATGCTGGTCATTTATGAACATTTGAACATCTTGGCGACGTTCTGTTATAATCTCCACCCGGCACAGCCAGAAGAGGACTGGCCACCCCACATATGCTCTCTCTAATTCTCTCTTTCTTTCTCTCTCTCGGAGGACCTGAGCCCTAGGACCGTGCCCCAGGACTACCTGACATGATGGCTCCTTGCTGTCCCCAGTCCACCTGACTGTGCTGCTGCTCCAGTTTCAACTGTTCTGCCTTATTATTATTTGACCATGCTGGTCATTTATGAACATTTGAACATCTTGGTCATGTTCTGTTATAATCTCTACCCGGCACAGCCAGAAGAGGACTGGCCACCCCACATAGCCCGGTTCCTCTCTAGGTTTCTTCCTAGGTTTTGGCCTTTCTAGGGAGTTTTTCCTAGCCACCGTGCTTTTACACCTGCATTGTTTGCTGTTTGGGGTTTTAGGCTGGGTTTCTGTACAGCACTTTGAGATATCAGCTGATGTACGAAGGGCTATATAAATAAATTTGATTTGATTTGATTTGATTTGAAATAAATTTGATTTGATTTGATATTACTGTGCTACTAATGTTGCTACTCTGCCATACTAATGTTATTACTATACTATACTAATGTTATTACTGTACTATACTAATGTTATTACTGCACTATACTAATGTTATTACTGTACTATACTAATGTTATTACTGTACTATACTAATGTTATTACCGTACTATACTAATGTTACTACTGTACTATACTATTGTTATTACTGTACTATACTAATGTTATTACTGTACTATACTAATGTTACTACTATACTATACTAATGTTATTACTGTACTATACTAATGTTAGTATTGTACTATACTACTGTTATTACTGTACTATACTAATGTTATTACTATACTAATGTTATTACTATACTATACTAATGTTATTACTGTACTATACTAATGTTATTACTATACTAATGTTATTACTATACTATACTACTGTTATTACTGTACTATACTAATGTTATTACTATACTAATGTTACTACTATACTAATGTTATTACTATACTATACTAATGTTATTACTGTACTATACTAATGTTATTACTATACTAATGTTATTACTATACTATACTAATGTTACTACTATACTGTTAATGTCACTACTCTGCCATACTAATGTTACTACTATACTGTTAATGTTACTACTATATTATACTAATGTTACTACTATACCATACTAATGTTACTACTATACTGTTAATGTTACTACCATATTATACTAATGTTACTACTATACCATACTATTGTTATTACTATACTATACTAATGTTATTACTATACTAATGTTATTACTATACTATACTAATGTTATTACTGTACTATACCAATGTTATTACTATACTAATGTTATTACTATACTATACTAATGTTATTACTGTACTATACTAATGTTATTACTATACTAATGTTATTACTATACTAGTGTTATTACTATACTATACTAATGTTACTACTATACTGTTAATGTTACTACTCTGCCATTACTGTACTATACTAACGTTATTACTGTACTATACTAATGTTATTACTGTACTATACTAATGTTACTACTATACTATACTAATGTTATTACTGTACTATACTGTTATTACTGTACTATACTAATGTTATTACTGCACTATACTAATGTTATTACTGTACTATACTAATGTTATTACTATACTACTGTTATTACTATACTAATGTTATTACTATACTAATGTTATTACTATGCTATACTAATGTTATTACTGTACTATACTAATGTTATTACTGTACTATACTAATCAAATCAAATCAAATCAAATTTATTTATATAGCCCTTCGTACATCAGCTGATATCTCAAAGTGCTGTACAGAAACCCAGCCTAAAACCCCAAACAGCAAACAATGCAGGTGTAAAAGCACGGTGGCTAGGAAAAACTCCCTAGAAAGGCCAAAACCTAGGAAGAAACCTAGAGAGGAACCGGGCTATGTGGGGTGGCCAGTCCTCTTCTGGCTGTGCCGGGTAGAGATTATAACAGAACATGACCAAGATGTTCAAATGTTCATAAATGACCAGCATGGTCAAATAATAATAAGGCAGAACAGTTGAAACTGGAGCAGCAGCACAGTCAGATGGACTGGGGACAGCAAGGAGCCATCATGTCAGGTAGTCCTGGGGCACGGTCCTAGGGCTCAGGTCCTCCGAGAGAGAGAAAGAAAGAGAGAATTAGAGAGAGCATATGTGGGGTGGCCAGTCCTCTTCTGGCTGTGCCAGGTGGAGATTATAACAGAACGTGGCCAAGATGTTCAAATGTTCATAAATGACCAGCATGGTTGAATAATAGTAAGGCAGAACAGTTGAAACTGGAGCAGGAGCATGGCCAGGTGGACTGGGGACAGCAAGGAGTCCTCATGTCAGGTAGTCCTGGGACATGGTCCTAGGGCCCAGGCCAGTTGAAACTGGAGCAGCAGCATGGCCAGGTGGACTGGGGACAGCAAGGAGTCATCATGTCAGGTAGTCCTGGGGCATGGTTCTAGGGCTCAGGTCCTCCGAGAGAGAGAAAGAAAGAGAGAAGGAGAGAATTAGAGAACGCACACTTAGATTTACACAGGACACCGAATAGGACAGGAGAAGTACTCCAGATAAACAAACTGACCCTAGCCCCCCGACACATAAACTACTGCAGCATAAATACTGGAGGCTGAGACAGGAGGGGTCAGGAGACACTGTGGCCCCATCCGAGGACACCCCCGGACAGGGCCAAACAGGAAGGATATAACCCCACCCACTTTGCCAAAGCACAGCCCCCACACCACTAGAGGGAAATCTTCAACCACCAACTTACCATACTATACTAATGTTATTACTGAACCATACTAATGTTATTACTATACTAATGGTATTACTGTACTATACTAATGTTATTACTGTACTATACTAATGTTATTACTGTACTATACTAATGTTATTACTGTACTATACTAATGTTATTACTATACCAATGTTGTTACTGTACTATACCAATGTTATTACTGTACTATACTAATGTTATTACTGTACTATACTAATGTTATTACTATACTAATGTTATTACTGTACTATACTAATTTTATTACTGTACTATACTAATGTTATTACTATACTAATGTTATTACTGTACTATACTAATTTTATTACTGTACTATACTAATGTTATTACTATACTACACTAATGGTATTTCTATACTATACTAATGTTATTACTATACTATACTAATGTTATTACTGAGCTATACTAATGTTATTACTTTACTATACTCATGGTTTTACTATACTATACGAATGTTATTACTATACTATACTAATGTTACTACTATACTATACTAATGTTATTACTGAGCTATACTAATGTTATTACTTTACTATACTCATGGTATTACTGTACTATACTAATGTTATTACTGTACCATGATAATGTTATTACTATACTAATGTTACTACTATACTATACTAATATTATTACTGAACCATACTAATGTTATTACTATACTATACTAATGTTATTACTGTACTATACTAATGTTATTACTGTACTGTGTACGAGAATTGAACTGTGTACGAGAACTGTTTAAAGTGATGGCATTAAGGAGAAGGGCAACACTGGGCCTGCAGTCATGCATAAGGTTCTTCAAGTTGCAATAGGAAGCAGGGAAACACAGCACAGCGATGTGAAGTCTGTTTAGGACAAAGGGAGACAGACCAGAGTGCCTGTTGGTCCTTCACTCTTCCAGCCAGGGAGGGATTGGGACTAGATATTGACCCAGGCATTTTTAACATACCGGCCCATATTTTTAATTGAGGGCGCCTAAACACCCACATTTTAACTCAAGGCCTCAATCCAAATACTGATAATTCTGCGCAAACCCAGCCCACGGGGCTGAAGATGGACCGACCCATTTGGCATTTGCCTAAAGTACCCTATAGCGAGTCCGTTTCTGCTTTTGGCTGTGTTGTGTTCACCAGGTCCCTGTATTAGACTGTGGTCTGTTGGATCGTTACCGACTGTCTGTCTGTTAATCCAGAGTTTAACAAGCTCTCAATTGGTCCAAATTAAATCCAATAACTACCAATTATAGTGTGGTTGGGCTCCATTGATTGGCCAAGCCATACTGAAGCCTCAGCTGGCTTGCTGCAGCAAAGGAATGATTCATGAGAATGCCACACACACACACACACACACACACACACACACACACACACACACACACACACACACACACACACACACACACACACACACACACACACACACACACACACACACACACACACACACAAAAATACACACACACGCGCACACACACACGCGCATGCACACACACACACACAAACGCACACACACAAACGCACACACACACACACACACACACACACACACACACACACACACACACACACACACACACACACACACACACACACACACACACACACACACACACACACACACACACACACACACACACACACACACACACACACACACACACACACACACACAGAGGAGAAGCACAGATAATGATTGATGGTCTTCCTCGATAATGTATCTTCCTTTCACAAAACGTCCATATTTAGAGGCCGTACCAAATGCCACCCTATTTTCTATACAGGGCACTGGCCCTGGTCTAAAGTGGTGCACTACATAGTGAAGAGGGAATTTCGTTTTGGACGCACTTCGCTCCTTCGCTAATGTATCTTCCTTCCCCAAAAGGTCAATTTTATCTGTCGCTGTCCAGGTCATCCAATATGGATCATCTAAAGTGCAACGTGTGTTTGCCGCCTCCCTGTCCAATCCGGTGATGTGTTGGCAGCCTCCCTGTCCAATCCGGTGATGTGTTGGCAGCCTCCCTGTCCAATCCGGTGATGTGTTGGCAGCCTCCCTGTCCAATCCGGTGATGTGTTGGCAGCCTCCCTGTCCAATCCGGTGATGTGTTGGCAGCCTCCCTGTCCAATCCGGTGATGTGTTGGCAGCCTCCCTGTCCAATCCGGTGATGTGTTGGCAGCAGCTGAGAAAAAAATGACAAGAAGTAGAAACTCAACTCAGTCTCCAAGAACACAGAGACGTTAAAACCCGGTTTAATGTCAATCAATGCAGGGCACTTTATTTCCTATATATAGTTCACTACTTTTGACCAGAGCCCATAGGGTTCTTCAAAGGGTTTTCCTATGGGGACAGGCGAAGAACCATTTAAGTTCTAGATAGCACTTTTTTTTTCTATGTGTTTATGTTTTATTTTTGGAATGTAAAATAATTAGACATTGGACTCTCCCGGAGTGGCACTGCATTTCAGTGCAAGAGGCATCACTACAGTCCCCGGTTTGATTCCAGGCTGTATCACAGCGGTCTAAGACACTGCATTTCAGTGCAAGAGGCATCACTACAGTCCCTGGTTTGATTCCAGGCTGTATCACAGCGGTCTAAGGCACTGCATTTCAGTGCAAGAGGCATCACTACAGTCCCTGGTTTGAATCCAGGCTGAATCACATCCAGCTGTGATTGAGAGTCCCATAAGGTGGTGCTTTACTTGGCTTATGGAGCTCTAGCGACTCCTTGTGGTGTTCCGGGCGCCTGCAGGATGACCTCGGTCGTCAGTTGAACGGCGTTTCCTCCAACACTTTGGTGAGGCTGGCTCCGGGTTAAGCAGGCGGGTGTTTAAGGAGTTCGGTTTGGCTGATCATGTTTTCGGGGGAACGCATGACTCGACCTTCACCTCCCAAAAGCCCATGACTCGACCTTCGCCTCCCAAAAGCCCATGACTCGACCTTCACCTTCCAAAAGCCCATGACTCGACCTTCGCCTTCCAAAAGCCCATGACTCGACCTTCGCCTTCCAAAAGCCCATGACTCGACCTTCGCCTTCCAAAAGCCCATGACTCGACCTTCACCTCCCAAAAGCCCATGACTCGACCTTCGCCTTCCAAAAGCCCATGACTCGACCTTCGCCTTCCAAAAGCCCATTGGGGGAGTTGCAGCGTTGGGGCAAGATCGAAATTGGGGGAAACAAAAAGGGGGTTAAAGAAAGGGGTTATAAAGGGGTTATAAAGGGTTAATAAAGGGGTTATAAAGGGGTTATAAAGGGGTTATAAAGGGGTTATAAATGGTTAATAAAGGGGGTTAGAAAGGGGGTATAAAGGGGTTATAAAGGGGGTTATAAAGGGGTTATAAAGGGGTTATAAAGGGGTTATAAAGGGGTTAGAAAGGGGTTAGAAAGGGGTTATAAAGGGGTTATAAAGGGTTATAAAGGGTTAATTATAATTATAATTATTGTTAAATGCGTTATAAACCATTAATGGGTTAAAACAAAACATAAATAGTGCGATAGACAGTCAGTGCTTGCCGAATAGTGAGCCACTATTTACCTCCAGCTATTAATAGTTTCTAAATGCGTTTACACCTGCGTATGATATTAAACCCTTATGCATCATCATGCATCCTTATTTTCAATGGGCGTTCAGTTAAACAATAGTTATTTTCTCACTTTTGGGAGTGATGCAATGTTGCTCTGTCCCAGGAACAGAAATGGTTGGTTCTCAGACCAAAGGTAAATTCCCATGATGCATCCTGCCCCACGTTTCAAACCCTGACTAGTAACCGAAATGTTGTGTTGACATGGCTATGAGAAGTGTGCAAAAACGCGAAATAAATGTTCACAATATCAAAATGTTGACAGAGGAGAGATGGTAAATTCTCTATGAAATTTTGAATACAGATTTAGCACGCTGTTCAGCTAGCTCAGTAGCTAGCTTAGCTAGCACGTCTGTAATTAAATATATAGACATTCTGCTAAACGATTTAAGACGAGATAATCTTTGGCATGATATAGCTAACTAGCTAAGTAGATCGTGTTTGGCTTCGCTAGCTAGCAAGTGTTAGCTAGCTAACATTGACATGACAGAGTTAACAATTTGTTAAAATAGCTTATTTTTGGATTAGCACGCTAGCTTGCTAGGTATCTAACATTTGAACTCAGGTACAGTCCCTAGCTAGGTAGCTGGTAAGTTAGCTAGCTAGATGGCATCCTTTGTCAGAATATTAAAAGTGTTGCGATATGAAACCTTCAGCCGACAGCGGGGTGCTAGAGGTGGTTAGCGTCCCGTTCCCTGGATTGGACAGGGCACTATAGATACTTCAGGTTATCTCGGTATAACCAGGACCGCTCGCGTAGCCCTGCTTCTCTTTCTATTTCGACACGTTGTCCGCGTAGAGAGGTCTTTTGCCTTGTCACTCTCAACGGTCTAGCTCTAGCTGGGAAACTGAAACTGGAAACACTTATCTCCCTCACTAGCTTTAAGCACCAACTGTCAGAGCATCTTACAGATTACTGCACCTGTACATAGCCCACCTATAATTTAGCCCAAACAACTACCTCTTTCCCAACTGTATTTAATTTATTTATTTATTTTGCTCCTTTGCACCCCATTATTTTTATGTCTACTTTGCACATTCTTCCATTGCAAAACTACCATTCCAGTGTTTTACTTGCTATATTGTATTTACTTTGCCACCATGGCCTTTTTTGCCTTTACCTCCCTTCTCACCTCATTTGCTCACATTGTATATAGACTTGTTTATACTGTATTATTGACTGTATGTTTGTTTTACTCCATGTGTAACTCTGTGTCGTTGTATCTGTCGAACTGCTTTGCTTTATCTTGGCCAGGTCGCAATTGTAAATGAGAACTTGTTCTCAACTTGCCTACCTGGTTAAATAAAGGTGTTCTCAACTGGCCTACCTGGTTAAATAAAGGTGTTCTCAACTAGCCTACCTGGTTAAATAAAGGTGAAAAAAAAAAAAAAAAAATGTGTGAACCCCAAGAGAGGTCTTTTGCCTTGTCACTCTCAACGGACTAGCTCTAGCTGGGATGTGTGAACCCCAAGAGAGGTCTTTTGCCTTGTCACTCTCAACGGTCTAGCTCTAGCTGGGATGTGTGAACCCCAAGAGAGGTCTTTTGCCTTGTCACTCTCAACGGTCCAGCTCTAGCTGGGATGTGTGAACCCCAAGAGAGGTCTTTTGCCTTGTCACTCTCAACGGTCCAGCTCTAGCTGGGATGTGTGAACCCCACGTTTATCCTCTAGACTCCTTTTACACCATTAATGGATCCTTGCGTTGTTATTAAGCCTCCTTCCTACCAGTCTCTATATGATTTCCCCCAGGTTGAGTATTTCCCCTCTGTGATGTATCTAGTTTAAAGTGTGAAGACCTTTAGTCAACTTAGTCTCACTACTCTGCCCGTCGGCTATGTATCGCTTGGAAAATAAAACTTAGATCGATAAGACAATTAATGAATCACTACTGGACACACCTTCCTCTTTGTCTTTTAATGGTAACTCACTTTGTCATGGAGTATTGGTCTCCGTTTCCAGTGTCCCGGTAGAGGGGAGTGTCAGAGTTGTTATCTCCCGTGCCGTTAACTGTCTTGGGGTCGTTTTACTCGAGACAAAACAAGATATAATAATAGACTACCGTTTATTTTTGGAAACACTCTGTTTTTTGTCTTCTACAATCAAACATACTTCAAAATACACAATTTGTTACTCGGTTACACACAGCGTTAATCAAAAACATGCAAATTCCTTATTGCTCTATAATGCCTGGTACAATGAAAACACTTATCTCTTAATAAAATATAATATTTCAACTTAATTACCTTTAAAAGATGACAGGGAGACCCACGAGATCAGGTGTTTCAATCGGTCAGAGTTCTGAGAATTTAGTTTATGTATCGATCTCTCCTATGAGGAATCGTTGGTTCAACTAAATTTTGAGATTCAAGTTAGACTGAGTACTCTAACCTGCCCTCAGGTTGGATAGTATTGTCAATATAACCTGAAACCGCGATTCCAGGGCAAGGTACTGTGTTCAATCAGGTAAGATATTCTTACAGCAGTACACGTGTCACTGGGTCGGTCGGTCGGAGACAGAGTCGATTCAAACAATTTACCAACTGTTCTCAGCAAGTGGTAATTCTGCCGTTGATCTACTGTCTACAGTGTCTCTCCTCACCCCTCTCCCTCTCCAAACTCTCCTCACCCCTCTCCTCTCCCTCTCCTAACTCTCCTCACCCCTCTCCTAACTCTCCTCACCCTCCTCTCCTATCTCTCCTCACCCCTCTCCCATCTCTCCTCACCCCTCTCCCTCTCCTCACCCCCTCTCCCAACTCTTCTCACCCCTCTCCTCTCCTCTCCCTCTCCTAACTCTCCTCATCCCTCTCCTCTCCCTCTCCGAACTCTCCTCACCCCTCCTCTCTCCCTCTCCTAACTCTCCTCACCCCTCTCCTAACTCTCCTCACCCCCTCTCCTAACTCAAATCAAATCAAATCAAATTTATTTATATAGCCCTTCGTACATCAGCTGATATCTCAAAGTGCTGTACAGAAACCCAGCCTAAAACCCCAAACAGCAAACAATGCAGGTGTAAAAGCACGGTGGCTAGGAAAAACTCCCTAGAAAGGCCAAAACCTAGGAAGAAACCTAGAGAGGAACCGGGCTATGTGGGGTGGCCAGTCCTCTTCTGGCTGTGCCGGGTAGAGATTATAACAGAAAATGACCAAGATGTTCAAATGTTCATAAATGACCAGCATGGTCAAATAATAATAAGGCAGAACAGTTGAAACTGGAGCAGCAGCACAGTCAGGTGGACTGGGGACAGCAAGGAGCCATCATGTCAGGTAGTCCTGGGGCACGGTCCTAGGGCTCAGGTCCTCCGAAAGAGAGAATTAGAGAGAGCATATGTGGGGTGGCCAGTCCTCTTCTGGCTGTGCCGGGTGGAGATTATAACAGAACGTGGCCAAGATGTTCAAATGTTCATAAATGACCAGCATGGTTGAATAATAGTAAGGCAGAACAGTTGAAACTGGAGCAGGAGCATGGCCAGGTGGACTGGGGACAGCAAGGAGTCCTCATGTCAGGTAGTCCTGGGACATGGTCCTAGGGCCCAGGCCAGTTGAAACTGGAGCAGCAGCATGGCCAGGTGGACTGGGGACAGCAAGGAGTCATCATGTCAGGTAGTCCTGGGGCATGGTTCTAGGGCTCAGGTCCTCCGAGAGAGAGAAAGAAGGAGAGAAGGAGAGAATTAGAGAACGCACACTTAGATTTACACAGGACACCGAATAGGACAGGAGAAGTACTCCAGATAAACAAACTGACCCTAGCCCCCGACACAAACTACTGCAGCATAAATACTGGAGGCTGAGACAGGAGGGGTCAGGAGACACTGTGGCCCCATCCGAGGACACCCCGGACAGGGCCAAACAGGAAGGATATAACCCCACCCACTTTGCCAAAGCACAGCCCCCACACCACTAGAGGGAAATCTACAACCACCAACTTACCATCCTGAGACAAGGCCGAGTATAGCCCACAAAGATCTCCGACACGGTACAACCCAAAGGGGGGAAACCCAGACAGGCCGACCACAACAGTGAATCAACCCACCCAGGTGACGCACCCCCCCAGGGACGGCACGAGAGAGCCCCAGCAAGCCAGTGACTCAGCCCCGTAACAGGGTTAGAGGCAGAGAATCCCAGTGGAAAAAGGGGAACCGGCCAGGCAGAGACAGCAAGGGCGGTTCGTTGCTCCAGAGCCTTTCCGTTCACCTTCCCACTCCTGGGCCAGACTACACTCAATCATATGACCCACTGAAGAGATGAGTCTTCAGTAAAGACTTAAAGGTTGAGACCGAGTTTGCGTCTCTGACATGGGTAGGCAGACCGTTCCATAAAAATGGAGCTCTATAGGAGAAAGCCCTGCCTCCAGCTGTTTGCTTAGAAATTCTAGGGACAATTAGGAGGCCTGCGTCTTGTGACCGTAGCGTACGTATAGGTATGTACGGCAGGACCAAATCAGAGAGGTAGGTAGGAGCAAGCCCATGTAATGCTTTGTAGGTTAGCAGTAAAACCTTGAAATCAGCCCTTGCTTTGACAGGAAGCCAGTGTAGAGAGGCTAGCACTGGAGTAATATGATCAAATTTTTTGGTTCTAGTCAGGATTCTAGCAGCCGTATTTAGCACTAACTGAAGTTTATTTAGTGCTTTATCCGGGTAGCCGGAAAATAGAGCATTGCAGTAGTCTAACCTAGAAGTGACAAAAGCATGGATTAATTTTTCTGCATCATTTTTGGACAGAAAGTTTCTGATTTTTGCAATGTTACGTAGATGGAAAAAAGCTGTCCTCGAAATGGTCTTGATATGTTCTTCAAAAGAGAGATCAGGGTCCAGAGTAACGCCGAGGTCCTTCACAGGTTTATTTGAGACGACTGTACAACCATTAAGATTAATTGTCAGATTCAACAGAAGATCTCTTTGTTTCTTGGGACCTAGAACAAGCATCTCTGTTTTGTCCGAGTTTAATAGTAGAAAGTTTGCAGCCATCCACTTCCTTATGTCTGAAACACATGCTTCTAGCGAGGGCAATTTTGGTGCTTCACCGTGTTTCATTGAAATGTACAGCTGTGTGTCATCCGCATAGCAGTGAAAGTTTACATTATGTTTTCGAATAACATCCCCAAGAGGTAAAATATATAGTGAAAACAATAGTGGTCCTAAAACAGAACCTTGAGGAACACCGAAATGTACAGTTGATTTGTCAGAGGACAAACCATTCACAGAGACAAACTGATATCTTTCCGACAGATAAGACCTAAACCAGGCCAGAACATGTCCGTGTAGACCAATTTGGGTTTCCAATCTCTCCAAAAGAATGTGGTGATCGATGGTATCAAAAGCAGCACTAAGGTCTAGGAGCACGAGGACAGATGCAGAGCCTCGGTCCGATGCCATCAAAATGTCATTTACCACCTTCACAAGTGCCGTCTCAGTGCTATGATGGGGTCTAAAACCAGACTGAAGCATTTCGTATACATTGTTTGTCTTCAGGAAGGCAGTGAGTTGCTGCGCAACAGCCTTCTCTAAAATCTTTGAGAGGAATGGAAGATTTGATATAGGCCGATAGTTTTTTATATTTTCTGGGTCAAGGTTTGGCTTTTTCAAGAGAGGCTTTATTACTGCCACTTTTAGTGAGTTTGGTACACATCCAGTGGATAGAGAGCCGTTTATTATGTTCAACATAGGAGGGCCAAGCACAGGAAGCAGCTCTTTCAGTAGTTTAGTTGGAATAGGGTCCAGTATACAGCTTGAAGGTTTAGAGGCCATGATTATTTTCATCATTGTGTCAAGAGATATAGTACTAAAACACTTGAGCGTCTCTCTTGATCCTAGGTCCTGGCAGAGTTGTGCAGACTCAGGACAACTGAGGTTTGGAGGAATACGCAGGTTTAAAGAGGAGTCCGTAATTTGCTTTCTAATAATCATAATCTTTTCCTCAAAGAAGTTCATGAATTTATCACTGCTAAAGTGCAAGTCATCCTCTCTTGGGGAATGCTGCTTTTTAGTTAGCTTTGCCACAGTATCAAAAAGGAATTTCGGATTGTTCTTATTTTCCTCAATTAAGTTAGAAAAATAGGACGATCGAGCAGCAGTAAGGGCTCTTCGGTACTGCACGGTACCATCCTTCCAAGCTAGTCGGAAGACTTCCAGTTTGGTGTGGCGCCATTTCCGTTCCAATTTTCTGGAAGCTTGCTTCAGAGCTCGGGTATTTTCTGTGTACCATGGAGCTAGTTTCTTATGAGACATTTTTTTAGTTTTTAGGGGTGCAACTGCATCTAGGGTATTGCGCAAGGTTAAATTGAGATCCTCAGTTAGGTGGTTAACGGATTTTTGTCCTCTGGCGTCCTTGGGTAGGCAGAGGGAGTCTGGAAGGGCATCAAGGAATCTTTGTGTTGTCTGTGAATTTATAGCACGACTTTTGATGTTCCTTGGTTGGGGTCTGAGCAGATTATTTGTTGCAATTGCAAACGTAATAAAATGGTGGTCTGATAGTCCAGGATTATGAGGAAAAACATTAAGATCCACAACATTTATTCCATGGGACAAAACTAGGTCCAGCGTATGACTGTGAGAGTGAGTGGGTCCAGAGACATGTTGGACAAAACCCACTGAGTCGATGATGGCTCCAAAAGCCTTTTGGAGTGGGTCTGTGGACTTTTCCATGTGAATATTAAAGTCACCAAAGATTAGAATATTATCTGCAATGACTACAAGGTCTGATAGGAATTCAGGGAACTCAGTGAGAAACGCTGTATATGGCCCAGGAGGCCTGTAAACAGTAGCTATAAAAAGTGATTGAGTAGGCTGCATAGATTTCATGACTAGAAGCTCAAAAGACGAAAACGTCATTTTCTTTTTTGTAAATTGAAATTTGCTATCGTAAATGTTAGCAACACCTCCGCCTTTGCGGGATGCACGGGGATATGGTCACTAGTGTAGCCAGGAGGTGAGGCCTCATTTAACACAGTAAATTCATCAGGCTTAAGCCATGTTTCAGTCAGGCCAATCACATCAAGATTATGATCAGTGATTAGTTCATTGACTATAATTGCCTTTGAAGTAAGGGATCTAACATTAAGTAGCCCTATTTTGAGATGTGAGGTATCATGATCTCTTTCAGTAATGACAGGAATGGAGGTGGTCTTTATCCTAGTGAGATTGCTAAGGCGAACACCGCCATGTTTAGTTTTGCCCAACCCAGGTCGAGGCACAGACACGGTCTCAATGGTGATAGCTAAGCTGACTACACTAACTATGCTAGTGGCAGACTCCACTATGCTGGCAGGCTGGCTAATAGCCTGCTGCCTGGCCTGCACCCTATTTCATTGTGGAGCTAGAGGAGTTAGAGCCCTGTCTATGTTGGCAGATAAGATGAGAGCACCCTCCAGCTAGGATGGAGTCCGTCACTCCTCAGCAGGTCAGGCTTGGTCCTGTTTGTGGGCGAGTCCCAGAAAGAGGGCCAATTATCTACAAATTCTATCTTTTGGGAGGGGCAGAAAACAGTTTTCAACCAGCGATTGAGTTGTGAGACTCTGCTGTAGAGCTCATCACTCCCCCTAACTGGGAGGGGGCCAGAGACAATTACTCGATGCCGACACATCTTTCTAGCTGATATGCACGCAGAAGCTATGTTGCGCTTGGTGATCTCTGACTGTTTCATCCTAACATCGTTGGTGCCGACGTGGATAACAATATCTCTATACTCTCTACACTCGCCAGTTTTAGCTTTAGCCAGCACCATCTTCAGATTAGCCTTAACGTCGGTAGCCCTGCCCCCGGGTAAACAGTGTATGATCGCTGGATGATTCGCTTTAAGTCTAATACTGCGGGTAATGGAGTCGCCAATGACTAGAGTTTTCAATTTGTCAGAGCTAATGGTGGGAAGCTTCGCGTCTCAGACCCCGTAACGGGAGGAGTAGAGACCAGAGAAGACTCGGCCTCTGACACCGACCCGCTGCTTAATGGGGAGAACCGGTTGAAAGTTTCTGTCTGCTGAATGAGCGACACGGTTGAGCGTTCCTACAGCATTTCCTACCAGAAACCGTGAGAAAGTTGTCCGGCTGCGGGGACTGTGCCAGGGGATTTATACTACTATCTGTACTTACTGGTGGCACAGACGCTGTTTCATCCTTTCCTACACTGAAATTACCCTTGCCTAACGATTGCGTCTGAAGCTGGGCTTGCAGTACAGCTATCCTCGCCGTAAGGCGAGCACAGCGGCTGCAATTAGAAGGCATCATGTTAATGTTACTACTTAGCTTCGGCTGTTGGAGGTCCTGACGAATCGTGTCCAGATAAAGCGTCCGGAGTGAAAAAGTCGAGGAAAAAATAAATATATGAACGGTAATTAAAAAGTGAAACCCGTAACTCTCCTCACCCCTCTCCTCTCCCTCTTCTAACTCTCCTCCTCCTCTTTCCTCCTCCTCTTCTCACCCTCTACCCTTCTGCTCTTCCTCCTCCCACTCTCTTCCTCCTCCTCCTTCCTCCTCTGCTCACTCTCTATGCTTCTCCTCTTCCTCCCAATCTTCTATCCCTCTACCCTCCTCCTCTTTTTACCCTCTACCCTCCTCCTCCTCCTCTTCTCACCCTCTACCGTTCCCCTCCTCTTCATCACCCGCTTCTCAACCTCTACCCTCCTCCTCCTTCCTCCTCCTCTTCTCATCCTCTACCGTCTACCCTTCTGCTCTTCCTCCTCCTCTCCTCTTCCTCACAATCTTCTCACCCTCTACCCTCCTCCTCCTCCTCATTTTTTCACCCTCTGCCCTTCTCCCCCTCTCCTAACTCTACTCTCCCCCTCTCCTTCTTCCGCCTCTTTTCACCCTCTACCCTTCTCCTCCTCCTCCTTCTTCCTCCTCTTTTCACTCTCTACCCTCCTCCTCCTCTTTTCTCCCTCTACCCTTCTCCTCCTCCTCCTCCTTCTTCCTCCTCTTTTCACCCTCTACCCTTCTCCTCCTCCTCCTCCTCCTCCTCTTCCTTCTTCCTCCTCTTTTCTCCCTCTACCCTTCTCCTCCTCCTCCTCCTTCTTCCTCCTCTTTTCACCCTCTACCCTTCTCCTCCTCCTCCTCCTCTTCCTCCTCCTCCTCTTCTACCTCTCGGCCACTCCTCCTCCTCTCCTCACCCGGCTCCTAACTCTCCCTCCTTCTCCTCCCCCAATCCTCTCTGCTTTCTCATCCCCAGAGTGAGATGTATCTTATATTTAGTGCTGCCATGTCACCGAACAACCACACTGTCCCCGGTGACCTGTGAGTGATGACGGTTGCCATCTAGGCCCCGGTGCAAGGCACACCCACACGCGTACACACACACACACACACACACACACACACACACACACACACACACACACACACACACACACACACACACACACACACACACACACACACACACACACACACACACACACACACACACACACACACACACACACACACACACACACACACACACACACACACACACACACACACACACACACACACACACACACACACACACACACACACACACACACACACACACACACACACACACACAGCTATTAGCCTTAGTGAGGCGCTGTACGACCCTCTTTATTGGATCACACGTCATCCTGTTGTCTCACTGCAGTTCAGGCTGACACAGCAATCTGGCTGTACCACCCAGCAACCACCACGGACAGAGATTTACACAAGCAGGCAGGAGGGCAGGAGGTCAGGCGGGCAGGCGGGCAGGAGGGCAGGAGGGCAGGCAGGCAGGCAGGAGGGCAGGAGGGCAGGCGGGCAGGAGGGCAGGCGGGCGGGTGGGCAAGAAGGTAGGAGGGCAGGCGGGCAGGTGGGCAGGAAGGCAGGAGGGCAGGAAGGCAGGAGGGCAGGCGGGCAGGCAGGAGGGCAGGCGCGCAGGCAGGCGGGCAGGTGGGCAGGAAGGCAGGAGGGCAGGCAGGCAGGCAGGAAGGCAGGAGGGCAGGCAGGAAGGCAGGTGGGCAGGAAGGCAGGAGGGCAGGGGGGCAGGCAGGCGGGCAGGAGGGTAGGCAGGCAGGAGGGCAGGCAGGAAGGCAAGAGGGCAGGCAGGACGGCAGGAGGGCAGGCAGGAAGGCAGGAGGGCAGGGTGTGTGTGAAGGGAGGGAGATTCATTTCCCAGCCGATAAAACAAGAAAAGAGAGGTGACCTGGGTGGGTATAAGGGTGATGGTTTGGGGTCCAGCATGGTGGTAGTGTGATGGTTTGGGGTCAGCATGGTGGTGGTAGTGTGATGGTTTGGGGTCAGCATGGTGGTGGTAGTGTGATGGTTTGGGGTCAGCATGGTGGTGGTAGTGTGATGGTTTGGGGTCAGCATGGTGGTGGTAGTGTGATGGTTTGGAGTCCAGCGTGGTGGTGGTTGTGTGATGGTTTGGGGTCAGCATGGTGGTGGTAATGTGATGGTTTGGGGTCAGCATGGTGGTGGTAGTGTGATGGTTTGGAGTCCAGCGTGGTGGTGGTTGTGTGATGGTTTGGGGTCCAGCATGGTGGTGGTAGTGTGATGGTTTGGGGTCAGCATGGTGGTGGTAGTGTGATGGTTTGGGGTCCAGCATGGTGGTGGTAGTGTGATGGTTTGGGGTCAGCATGGTACTGGTAGTGTGATGGTTTGGGGTCAGCATGGTGGTGGTAGTGTGATGGTTTGGGGTCAGCATGGTGGTAGTGTGATGGTTTGGGGTCCAGCATGGTGATGTTGGTGTGATGGTTTGGGGTCCAGCATGGTGGTGGTAGTGTGATGGTTTGGGGTCAGCATGGTGGTGGTAGTGTGATGGTTTGGGGTCAGCATGGTGGTGGTAGTGTGATGGTTTGGGGTCAGCATGGTGGTGGTAGTGTGATGGTTGGGGTCAGCATGGTGTTGGTAGTGTGATAGTTTGGGGTCCAGCATGGTGGTGGTAGTGTGATGGTTTGGGGTCAGCATGGTGGTGGTAGTGTGATGGTTGGGGTCAGCATGGTGTTGGTAGTGTGATGGTTTGGGGTCCAGCATGGTGGTGGTAGTGTGATGGTTTGGGGTCAGCATGGTGGTGGTAGTGTGATGGTTTGGGGTCAGCATGGTGGTGGTAGTGTGATGGTTTGGGGTCCAGCATGGTGGTGGTAGTGTGATGGTTTGGGGTCAGCATGGTGGTGGTAGTGTGATGGTTTGGGGTCAGCATGGTGGTAGTGTGATGGTTTGGGGTCCAGCATGGTGATGTTGGTGTGATGGTTTGGGATCCAGCATGGTGGTGGTAGTGTGATGGTTTGGGGTCAGCATGGTGGTGGTAGTGTGATGGTGTGGGGTCAGCATGGTGGTGGTAGTGTGATGGTTTGAGGTCAGCATGGTGGTGGTAGTGTGATGGTTTGGGGTCAGCATGGTGGTGGTAGTGTGATGGTTTGGGGATGATGGTTTGGGGATGCTTTGCTGCCTGGACCTGGAAGACTTGCCTTAATAGAAGGAACCATGAATTCTGCTCTGTATCAGAGAATTCTATAGGAGAATGTCAGGCCAACCGTCTGTGAGCTGAAGCCCAGCTGGGTCATGCAGACAGACAAAACACAAGGAAGTCTTCATTAGAATGGCTAAAAAAAGCTACGCATTTTACGTTTCGGAATATCCCGTTCAAAGTCCAGACCTGAACCCGATTGCGATGTTGTGGCAGGACCTAAAATGAGTAATTCACGGTGGAAAACCTACTAATGTCACTGAGTTAAAGTAGTTAAGCGTGGAAGAGTGGAACACAATTCCTCCACAGATATCAACAACTACAGGAAGTGGTTGGTTGGTCAACAACTACAGGAAGTGGTTGGTTGGAGTCATTCCAGCTAAAGGTGGACTGATCAACAACTACAGGAAGTGTTTGGTTGGAGTCATTTCAGCTAAAGGTGGACTGATCAACAACTACAGGAAGTGGTTGGTTGGAGTCATTGCAGCTAAAGGTGGACTGATTAAAAACTACAGGAAGTGGTTGGTTGGAGTCATTGCAGCTAAAAGTGGACTGATCAACAACTACAGGAAGTGGTTGGTTGGAGTCATTGCAGCTAAAAGTGGACTGATGGAAGTGGTTGGTTGGAGTCACTGTGGACTGATCAACAACTACAGGAAGTGTTTGGTTGGAGTCATTGCAGCTAAAGGTGGACTGATCAACAACTACAGGAAGTGTTTGGTTGGAGTCATTTCAGCTAAAGGTGGACTGATCAACAACTACAGGAAGTGTTTGGTTGGAGTCATTGCTAAAGGTGGACTGATTGACAACTACAGGAAGTGTTTGGTTGGAGTCATTGCAGTAAAGGTGGACTGATCCAACAGCAAGTGTGGTTGGAGTCATTGGAAAGGTGGACTGATCAACAACTACAGGAAGTTTGGTTGGAGTCATTGCAGCTAAAGGTGGACTGATTAAAAACTACAGGAAGTGTTTGGTTGGAGTCATTGCAGCTAAAGGTGGTGATCAACAACTGGAAGTGGTTGGTTGGAGTCATTGCCTGAAAGTGGTTGGTTGGAGTCATTGCAGCTAAAGGTGGACTGATCAACAACTACAGGAAGTGTTTGGTTGGAGTCATTGCAGCTAAAGGTGGACTGATCAACAACTACAGGAAGTGTTTGGTTGGAGTCATTTCAGCTAAAGGTGGACTGATCAACAACTACAGGAAGTGTTTGGTTGGAGTCATTGCAGCTAAAGGTGGACTGATCAACAACTACAGGAAGTGGTTGGTTGGAGTCATTGCAGCTAAAGGTGGACTGATCAACAACTACAGGAAGTGTTTGGTTGGAGTCATTGAGGAGATATTGAACCTGTCCGTCAGTCTGGACCAACAGCATTGAGGAGATATTGAACCTGTCCTTCAGTCTGGGCCAACAGCATTGAGGAGATATTGATTGGTGGAGTACCGATTGAACTCGTTGGTCTGGGTTTTTCTCCTGTATCTCGGAGGTGAAACTAGTTAACCCACCCCCCCACCCACTACCTCCGTCCTTTCTGCTCAAGTAATATTCAGCCTGGACAGAATGCGTTACGAAGAACACACACACACACACACACACACACACACACACACACACACACACACACACACACACACACACACACACACACACACACACACACACACACACACACACACACACACACACACACACACACACACACACACACACACACACACACACACACACACACACACACACTTGCTATCTTATTGTATGTGTGGTTTTAGCGTTCTGTCTCAAAATGGGGGTAGTGCGTCAAACACATTGGTGTTGGATGACGTGAGTTTAACCCTGATTACGTAAAGTCTCTTTTGTTCCTCAGATGTTAGAAAGGAGCTCTATATATATATATATATATTAATCCATTATTAAACTCGACTCTACTGCCGAAAACCCTCCTCCACTCATCCTTGGAAGGAGTCTCCGTTGAATCACAATAAAGAAAAGATTGAATGAAGGATGTATTTTTCAATAAGACATGAATGCACTCTCCATCCAATGCTCCAAAAGCTAAATGAAAATACATGAACCCAGATACAGATGAATACATGAACCCAGATACAGATGAATACATGAACCCAGATACAGATGAATACATGAACCCAGATACAGATGAACCCAGATACTGATGATCCCAGATACAGATGAATACATGAACCCAGATACAGATGATCCCAGATACAGATGAATACATGAACCCAGATACAGATGATCCCAGATACAGATGAACCCAGATACCGATGAATACATGAACCCAGATACTGATGAATACATGAACCCAGATACAGATGAATACATGAACCCAGATACAGATGAATACATGAACCCAGATACAGATGAATACATGAACCCAGATACAGATGAATACATGAACCCAGATACAGATGAATACATGAACCCAGATACAGATGAATACATGAACCCAGATACAGATGAATACATGAACCCAGATACTGATGAACCCAGATACCGATGAATACATGAACCCAGATACAGATGAACCCAGATACCGATGAATACATGAACCCAGATACAGATGAACCCAGATACCGATGAATACATGAACCCAGATACAGATGAACCCAGATACTGATGAATACATGAACCCAGATACAGATGAACCCAGATACAGATGAATACATGAACCCAGATACAGATGAACCCAGATACAGGTGAATACATCAAATCAAATCAAATCAAATTTATTTATATAGCCCTTCGTACATCAGCTGATATCTCAAAGTGCTGTACAGAAACCCAGCCTAAAACCACAAACAGCAAACAATGCAGGTGTAAAAGCACGGTGGCTAGGAAAAACTCCCTAGAAAGGCCAAAACCTAGGAAGAAACCTAGAGAGGAACCGGGCTATGTGGGGTGGCCAGTCCTCTTCTGGCTGTGCCGGGTGGAGATTATAACAGAACATGACCAAGATGTTCAAATGTTCATAAATGACCAGCATGGTCAAATAATAATAAGGCAGAACAGTTGAAACTGGATACATGAATACATGAACCCAGATACAGATGAATACATGAACCCAGATACAGATGAATACATGAACCCAGATACAGATGAATACATGAACCCAGATACAGATGAATACATGAACCCAGATACTGATGAATACATGAACCCAGATACAGATGAACCCAGATACTGGTGAATACATGAACCCAGATACAGATGAATACATGAACCCAGATACTGATGAATACATGAACCCAGATACTGATGAATACATGAACCCAGATACTGATGAACCCAGATACTGGTGAATACATGAACCCAGATACAGATGAATACATGAACCCAGATACTGATGAATACATGAACCCAGATACTGATGAATACATGAACCCAGATACAGATGAACCCAGATACAGATGAATACATGAACCCAGATACAGATGAACCCAGATACAGATGAATACATGAACCCAGATACAGATGAATACATGAACCCAGATACAGATGAATATATGAACCCAGATACAGATGAACCCAGATACAGATGAATACATGAACCCAGATACAGATGAATACATGAACCCAGATACAGATGAATACATGAACCCAGATACAGATGAACCCAGATACAGATGAATACATGAACCCAGATACAGATGAATACATGAACCCAGATACAGATGAATACATGAACCCAGATACAGATGAATACATGAACCCAGATACATGATGAATACAGATGAACCCAGATACAGATGAATACATGAACCCAGATACTTATGAATACATGAACCCAGATACTGATGAATACATGAACCCAGATACAGATGAATACATGAACCCAGATACAGATGAATACATGAACCCAGATACCGATGAATACATGAACCCAGATACTGATGAATACATGAACCCAGATACAGATGAATACATGAACCCAGATACTGATGAATACATGAACCCAGATACTGATGAATACATGAACCCAGATACAGATGAATACATGAAACCAGATACTTATGAATACATGAACCCAGATACAGATGAATACATGAACCCAGATACTTATGAATACATGAACCCAGATACTGATGAATACATGAACCCAGATACAGATGAACCCAGATACAGGTGAATCCATGAACCCAGATACTGATGAATACATGAACCCAGATACAGATGAATACATGAACCCAGATACAGATGAACCCAGATACAGATGAATACATGAACCCAGATACAGATGAATACATGAACCCAGATACAGATGAACCCAGATACAGATGAATACATGAACCCAGATACAGATGAACCCAGATACAGATGATCCCAGATACAGATGAATACATGAACCCAGATACAGATGAACCCAGATACAGATGAATACATGAACCCAGATACAGATGATCCCAGATACAGATGAATACATGATCCCGGATACAGATGAACCCAGATACAGATGAATACATGAACCCAGATACAGATGATCCCAGATACAGATGAATACATGATCCCAGATACAGATGATCCCAGATACAGATGATGAATACATGAACCCAGATACAGATGAACCCAGATACAGATGAATACATGAACCCAGATACAGATGATCCCAGATACAGATGAATACATGATCCCGGATACAGGTGAATACATGAACCCAGATACAGATGAACCCAGATACAGATGATCCCAGATACAGATGAACCCAGATACAGATGAATACATGAACCCAGATACAGATGAACCCAGATACAGATGAATACATGAACCCAGATACAGATGATCCCAGATACAGATGAATACATGATCCCGGATACAGATGATCCCAGATACAGATGAATACAGATGATCCCAGATACAGGGCAGAAAGTATTCAGATCCACATTTTGTTGTTACAGCCTCATTCGAAAATGTATTAAAACATTCCCCCCCCTCAATGTATAACACAATATCCCAAAATTACTAAGCGAAAAAAAAAACTTTTTTACATTATATTATATTATTTTATTATTACATATTTACATCAGTATTCAGACTCATTGCTGTGAGACTCAAAATTGAGCCCAGGTACATCCTGTTTCCAGTGATCATCCTTAAGATGTTTCTTCAACTTGATTGGTGTCCACCTGTGGTAAATTCAGTTGATTGGACATGATTTGGAAAGGCACACACCTGTCTATATATGGTCCCACAGTTGACAGACCATGTTAGAGCAAAAACCAAGCCATGAGGTCGAAGGAATTGTCGGTAGAGCTCCGAGAATGGATTGTGTCGAGGCACAGATCTGGGGAAGGGTACCAAAAAATGTCTGCAGCATTGAAGGTCCAAAAGATCACAGTGGGCTCCATCATTCTTAACCGGAAGAAGGTTGGAACCACTAAGACTCAGCCAAGAGCTGTCTGGCCAAACTGAGCAATTGGGGTAGAAGGGTCATGGAGGTGACCAAGAACCAGATGGTCACTCTGACAGAGATCTAGAATGCCTCTGTGGAGATGGGAGAACCTTCCAGAAGATCTGCAGCACTCCATCAATCAGGCCTTTATGGTAGAGTGGCCAGACGGAAGCCACTCCTCAGTAAATGGCACATGACAGCCTGCTTAGAGTTTGCCAAAAGGCACCAAAAGGACTCTCAGACCATGAGTAACAATATTCTCTGGTCTGATGAAACCAAGATTGAACTCTTTAGAATAAATGCCATGCCTCACAGCCAAGACAACGCAGGAGTGGCTTTGGGATAGGTCTCTGAATGTCCTTGAGTGGCCCAGCCATAGCCCGGACTTGAACCCCATTGAACATCTCTGGAGAGACCTGAAAATAGCTGCGCAGCGACACCCCCTGTTCCGAACCGAAAGAGCTTGAGAAGATCTGCAGAGAAGAATGGGAGAAACTCCCCAAATACAGGTGTGCCAAGATTGTAGTGTCACACCCAAGAAGACTCGAGGCTGTAATCGCTGCCAAAGGTTCTTCAACAAAGTACTGAGTAAAGGTTCTGAATACTTATGTAAACCTGTTTTTGCTTTGTCATTGGGGGGGGGGGGGCAATTGTGTGTAGATTGATGAAGGAAAAACATTTTTTAAATATTTTTGAGAGTAAGGCTGTAATGTTAACAAAATATTTAAAAAGTCAAGTGGTCTGAATACTGTAGGTCTAATAAAGGATGCGTAATTGAATAAAACATGAATAAAACTCTCTCCATCCAAAGCAACGTGAAACTCCATGAACCCATGTGATCTGAACTCACACAAATCTTTCCAATGTTTATGAACTGAATGAGCCAAGTAAGGAGGAACACATAGGCAGGGAGATTCAATCCCATCGCTGGGTGTCAACAATGAGGCTTTTAAGGGGCAATGTGAGCGCGTTCACATAGATTCCATTCAATGTAAAATGGACGTCGGCTCAATTGGAAATGACCGATTAAATGATGCATTGTCGACAGGCGTGATTGGATTGAATCCTGGCCGTCTTTGGTGTGCTTTGGATTGCTTATCAATGCACCCCTCCTATCACTTATTGTATCTGTGAAACAGCTTGTTGCGTTGGGGCCATAGACATGTATTCCATAGAAGGGTTTCGGAACCTCTAACCCTGGCAATTTGACTGTGAATTCAACTCATGGGTACGCTAGCAATGGCTGCCAGTCCTGACTTGAATCGGAACAGCCATCTATGGTTTATATATCTACGGTTGGATGTGGCTGCCAGTCCTGACTTGAATCGGAACAGCCATCTATGGTTTATATATCTACGGTTGAATGTGGCTGCCAGTCCTGACTTGAATCGGAACAGCCATCTATGGTTTATATATCTATGGTTGGATGTGGCTGCCAGTCCTGACTTGAATCGGAACTGCTATCTATGGTTTATATAAACTGCTCAAGAAAATAGAGGGAACACTAAAATAACACATCCTAGATCTGAATGAATGAAATATTCTTATTAAATACTTTTTTCTTTACATAGTTGAATGTGCTGACAACAAAATCACACAAAAATGATCGATGGAAATCAAATGTATCGAGGTCTGGATTTGTAGTCACACTCAAAATTAAAGTGGAAAACCACACTACAGGCTGATCCAACTTTGATGTAAGGTCTTTAAAACAAGTCAAAATGAGGCCTGTAGTGTGTGTGGCCTCCACGTGCCTGTATGACCTCCCTACAACGCCTGGGCATGCTCCTGATAAGGTGGCGGATGGTCTCCTGAGGGATCTCCTCCCAGACCGGGACTAGCATCACTCACGTTGCACCACAAACTGTCCAGGAGTTGGCAGATTTTTTTTGAGCAGTGCATCTATGGATTATATATCTATGGTTGGATGTGTCTGTCAGTTTGCCTTTCGCAAATTTGAAAATACAGTCATGTGAAAAATTACAGTTTGGAAAGCAAATGCGGTCGTTACTAAACTTGTCATAGACATTACAATTGTTTTTTACACGCCAAGAAAATACATTTGATTAAATATATTTCTAATAATCTAGTCTTCCTCAAATTAATTGGATGACCAAACAATCTTTGCGAGAGGGAGGGTCTCTGATTTTCATTGGTCCTCAACCCGGCAGCTTAGACACTCAGGGTAAATGGAGTTAGCCCTGAGATAGCCAGCCTCGTAGGAGCAGGTTAGTTCTGAAGGATTCATTACCATAGACATTTACCTGGCTAAAAGGTGAGCAGGTTAGTTCTGAAGGATTCATTACCATAGACATTTACCTGGCTAAAAGGTGATGATTCATTACCATAGACATTTACCTGGCTAAAAGGTGATGATTCATTACCATAGACATTTACCTGGCTAAAAGGTGAGCAGGTTAGTTCTGAAGGATTCATTACCATAGACATTTACCTGGCTAAAAGGTGATGATTCATTACCATAGACATTTACCTGGCTAAAAGGTGATGATTCATTACCATAGACATTTACCTGTGATGATTCATTACCATAGACATTTACCTGGCTAAAAGGTGATGATTCATTACCATAGACATTTACCTGGCTAAAAGGTGATGATTCATTACCATAGACATTTACCTGGCTAAAAGGTGAGCAGGTTAGTTCTGAAGGATTCATTACCATAGACATTTACCTGGCTAAAAGGTGATGATTCATTACCATAGACATTTACCTGGCTAAAAGGTGATGATTCATTACCATAGACATTTACCTGGCTAAAAGGTGATGATTCATTACCATAGACATTTACCTGGCTAAAAGGTGATGATTCATTACCATAGACATTTACCTGGCTAATACTGTGAACCATCAGATCCTCCTCTCCACCCTCTCCGAGTTGGGCATCTCTGGCACGGCCCACGCTTGGATTGCATCCTACCTGACAGGTCGCTCCTACCAGGTGGCGTGGCGAGAATCTGACTCCTCACCACGCGCTCTCACCACTGGTGTCCCCCAGGGCTCTGTTCTAGGCCCTCTCCTATTCTCGCTATACACTTGGCTCTGTCATAACCTCACATGGTCTCTCCTATCATTGCTATGCAGACGACACACAATTAATCTTCTCCTTTCCCCCTTCTGATGACCAGGTGGCGAATCGCATCTCTGCATGTCTGGCAGACATATCAGTGTGGATGACGGATCACCACCTCAAGCTGAACTTCGGCAAGACGGAGCTGCTCTTCCTCCCGGGGAAGGACTGCCCGTTCCATGATCTCGCCATCACGGTTGACAACTCCATTGTGTCCTCCTCCCAGAGCGCTAAGAACCTTGGTGTGATCCTGGACAACACCCTGTCGTTCTCAACTAACATCAAGACAGTGGCACGTTCCTGTAGGTTCATGCTCTACAACATCCGCAGAGTACGACCCTGCCTCACACAGGAAGCGGCGCAGGTCCTAATCCAGGCACTTGTCATCTCCCGTCTGGATTACTGCAACTCGCTGTTGGCTGGGCTCCCTGCCTGTGCCATTAAACCCCTACAACTCATCCAGAACGCCGCAGCCCGTCTAGTGTTCAACCTTCCCAAGTTCTCTCACGTCACCCCGCTCCTCCGCTCTCTCCACTGGCTTCCAGTTGAAGCTCGCATCCGCTACAAGACCATGGTGCTTGCCTACGGAGCTGTGAGGGGAACGGCACCTCAGTACCTCCAGGCTCTGATCAGGCCCTACACCCAAATAAGGGCACTGCGTTCATCCACCTCTGGCCTGCTCGTCTCCCTACCACTGAGGAAGTACAGTTCCCGCTCAGCCCAGTCAAAACTGTTCGCTGCTCTGGCTCCCCAATGGTGGAACAAACTCCCTCACGACGCCAGGACAGCGGAGTCAATCACCACCTTCCGGAGACACCTGAAACCCCACCTCTTTAAGGAATACTTAGGATAGGATAAAGTAATCCTTCTCACCCCCCCCTTAAATATTTAGATGCACTATTGTAAAGTGGCTGTTCCACTGGATGTCATAAGGTGAATGCACCAATTTGTAAGTCGCTCTGGATAAGAGCGTCTGCTAAATGACTTAAATGTAAATGTTAAATGTAAAAGGTGATGATTCATTACCATAGACATTTACCTGGCTAAAAGGTGAGGATTCATTACCATAGACATTTACCTGGCTAAAAGGTGATGATTCATTACCATAGACAGGTTAGTTCTGAAGGATTCATTACCATGACATTTACCTGGCTAAAAGGTGAGGATTCATTACCATAGACATTTACCTGGCTAAAAGGTGATGATTCATTACCATAGACATTTACCTGGCTAAAAGGTGAGCAGGTTAGTTCTGAAGGATTCATTACCATAGACATTTACCTGGCTAAAAGGTGAGGATTCATTACCATAGACATTTACCTGGCTAAAAGGTGATGATTCATTACCATAGACATTTACCTGGCTAAAAGGTGAGCAGGTTAGTTCTGAAGGATTCATTACCATAGACATTTACCTGGCTAAAAGGTGATGATTCATTACCATAGACATTTACCTGGCTAAAAGGTGATGATTCATTACCATAGACATTTACCTGGCTAAAAGGTGATGATTCATTACCATAGACATTTACCTGGCTAAAAGGTGAGCAGGTTAGTTCTGAAGGATTCATTACCATAGACATTTACCTGGCTAAAAGGTGATGATTCATTACCATAGACATTTACCTGGCTAAAAGGTGATGATTCATTACCATAGACATTTACCTGGCTAAAAGGTGATGATTCATTACCATAGACATTTACCTGGCTAAAAGGTGATGATTCATTACCATAGACATTTACCTGGCTAAAAGGTGATGATTCATTACCATAGACATTTACCTGGCTAAAAGGTGATGATTCATTACCATAGACATTTACCTGGCTAAAAGGTGATGATTCATTACCATAGACATTTACCTGGCTAAAAGGTGAGCAGGTTAGTTCTGAAGGATTCATTACCATAGACATTTACCTGGCTAAAAGGTGATGATTCATTACCATAGACATTTACCTGGCTAAAAGGTTCTGAAGGATTCATTACCATAGACATTTACCTGGCTAAAAGGTGATGATTCATTACCATAGACATTTACCTGGCTAAAAGGTGAGCAGGTTAGTTCTGAAGGATTCATTACCATAGACATTTACCTGGCTAAAAGGTGATGATTCATTACCATAGACATTTACCTGGCTAAAAGGTGAGCAGGTTAGTTCTGAAGGATTCATTACCATAGACATTTACATTTACATTTACATTTAAGTCATTTAGCAGACGCTCTTATCCAGAGCGACTTACAAATTGGTGCATTCACCTTATACCTGGCTAAAAGGTGATGATTCATTACCATAGACATTTACCTGGCTAAAAGGTGATGATTCATTACCATAGACATTTACCTGGCTAAAAGGTGAAGGTGAGACATTTACTGAAAAGGTGATTCATTACCATAGACATTTACCTGGCTAAAAGGTGAGCAGGTTAGTTCTGAAGGATTCATTACCATAGACATTTACCTGGCTAAAAGGTGATGATTCATTACCATTTAGGCTAAAAGGTGATGATTCACATTTACCTGGCTAAAAGGTGATGATTCATTACCATAGACATTTACCTGGCTAAAAGGTGATGATTCATTACCATAGACATTTACCTGGCTAAAAGGTGATGATTCATTACCATAGACATTTACCTGGCTAAAAGGTGATGATTCATTACCATAGACATTTACCTGGCTAAAAGGTGATGATTCATTACCATAGACATTTACCTGGCTAAAAGGTGATGATTCATTACCATAGACATTTACCTGGCTAAAAGGTGAGGATTCATTACCATAGACATTTACCTGGCTAAAAGGTGAGGATTCATTACCATAGACATTTACCTGGCTAAAAGGTGAGGATTCATTACCATAGACATTTACCTGGCTAAAAGGTGAGCAGGTTAGTTCTGAAGGATTCATTACCATAGACATTTACCTGGCTAAAAGGTGATGATTCATTACCATAGACATTTACCTGGCTAAAAGGTGATGATTCATTACCATAGACATTTACCTGGCTAAAAGGTGATGATTCATTACCATAGACATTTACCTGGCTAAAAGGTGATGATTCATTACCATAGACATTTACCTGGCTAAAAGGTGAGGATTCATTACCATAGACATTTACCTGGCTAAAAGGTGAGCAGGTTAGTTCTGAAGGATTCATTACCATAGACATTTACCTGGCTAAAAGGTGATGATTCATTACCATAGACATTTACCTGGCTAAAAGGTGATGATTCATTACCATAGACATTTACCTGGCTAAAAGGTGATGATTCATTACCATAGACATTTACCTGGCTAAAAGGTGATGATTCATTACCATAGACATTTACCTGGCTAAAAGGTGAGCTACTTTGGTAGTTGATGTCACTTCCTGTCCTTAGTTCCGTTTTTATGTCTCTATTTTAGTTTGGTCAGGGCGTGAGTTGGGGTGGGCATTCTAATGTTTTGGTTCTGTGTGTGATATTTCTAGGTGTTTGGCCTGGTATGGTTCCCAATCAGAGGCAGCTGTCGATCGTTGTCTCTGATTGAGAACCATAATTAGGCAGCTTGTTTTCCCACTATGGGTTGTGGGTAGTTGTTTTCCGTTTCAGTGTTTGCACGGGACTGTTTCGGTTTTCATTTGTTCTCTTGTTCTTTTGCATTTAGTGTTCCGTTAATTAAAGGAAATATGAACACGTACCACGCTGCGCTTTGGTCTACTCCTTATTCCTCAGACGAACATCGTCTAATTGGGCTCTGGGTTCAGATCCTTCCTGTGACACATCCTCCCTCTGTGTTGATGACAGATGACTCTCTGACTGACTGTGGTGATGTTGACTGTAAGATGATAGATGACTCTGACTCACTGTGGTGACGTGTCAGTGATGTTGACTCTCTGACTCACTGTGGTGACGTGTCAGTGATGTTGACTCTCTGACTCACTGTGGTGACGTGTCAGTGATGTTGACTCTCTGACTCACTGTGGTGATAGATGACTCTGACTCACTGTGGTGACGTGTCAGTGATGTTGACTCTCTGACTCACTGTGGTGATGTCAGTGATGACTCTCTCACTGTGGTGACTGTCAGTGATGTTGACTGACTCACTGTGGTGAGGTGATGTTGAGATGACTGACTCTGACTCACTGTGGTGACGTGTCAGTGATGTTGACTGTAAGGTGATAGATGACTCTGACTCACTGTGGTGACGTGTCAGTGATGTTGACTGTATAAGGTTCAAAGCAGGCCGTTCACCAATGTCAAGATATTGTTGAACAACTGAGAGACGGAGCTTGTACGTGTGTGTGTGTGTGTGTGTGTGTGTGTGTGTGTGTGTGTGTGTGTGTGTGTGTGTGTGTGTGTGTGTGTGTGTGTGTGTGTGTGTGTGTGTGTGTGTGTGTGTGTGTGTGTGAGAGAGAGCTGACTGTTTTAATTCAACCACCACAACACAAAAGAGAGGCAAAGTAATGGGAAAGGAACCCATCACAGGTTCTTTGTAAGTTATGAATGGAACCCCAGCTGGGGGAGAATGATTCAGTCCAAATGGAACCACTGTGACACTGTAGAGTCCTCGCTGAGCATCGGGTCATCTTATTGGCCCCCTGTTGAGTACGGGTTCTTCTCATTGGCTCTTTTTTTTTACAGCTTTCAGACTCACACTGTGTTTCTTTACAGGTCTAATTTCTTCAAGAACCCTTGACTTCCTCCATATCAACAGAGAGGCCACGGTGCCATCACAAATAGCAGCACCATAGTCCTTATAAAGTGTACTACTTTTTTTTACCAGAGCCCTATGGGTACAGATGTAGGATCTTAATTTGTTCACTCTACTGAAGGAGAACTTTCAATATATTTGAGGTTTAAATTTCCACTGAAATTTCAGACTTAATTTTCAACCCCTACAAACTGTCCATTAATTTTAATCCAGATGTATATTCCAGATTTATATTCCAGATAATAATTCACATTTCATGTGGCTGTAAAATTATTTTCATGCAAAATGGCTCAAATTAGATACTACATCTATACACTATACAGGGGATAGTATGCCATTTTGAGATGTTGCAGATATCACCAGAGAGACAGGCACCCATACATCTCACTAATTACAAGATTATAGACTGTTACAGACTATAACACATTATCTAGCATCAATAGATCTGTGATTAATAACAAATCATCTTGTGTGAGCATGTGTGTAAAATGGCCCCATACTTCCTGGTTAACAGTAGTGCACTATAAATGGCTCCCTACTTCCTGGTCAACAGTAGTGTACTATAAATGGCTCCCTACTTCCTGGTTAACAGTAGTGCACTATAAATGGCTCCCTACTTCCTGGTTAACAGTAGTGCACTATAAATGGCTCCCTACTTCCTGGTTAACAGTAGTGCACTATAAATGGCTCCCTACTTCCTGGTTAACAGTAGTGCACTATAAATGGCTCCCTACTTCCTGGTTAACAGTAGTGCACTATAAATGGCTCACTACTTCCTGGTTAACAGTAGTGCACTATAAATGGCTCCCTACTTCCTGGTTAACAGTAGTGCACTATAAATGGCTCACTACTTCCTGGTTAACAGTAGTGCACTATAAATGGCTCCTACTTCCTGGTTAACAGTAGTGCACTATAAATGGCTCACTACTTCCTGGTCAACAGGCTAGTTCCTGGTTAACAGTAGTGCACTATAAATGGCTCCCTACTTCCTGGTTAACAGTAGTGCACTATAAATGGCTCCCTACTTCCTGGTTAACAGTAGTGCACTATAAATGGCTCCCTACTTCCTGGTTAACAGTAGTGCACTATAAATGGCTCCCTACTTCCTGGTCAACAGTAGTGCACTATAAAGGTTAGAGGTTAGGACATTTTAGGTCCTATGTCCTTTATGTGTATAACAGGACGTTATCAATCACCTGTAGGGACATGTTTATTTTACTGCTTTTTAATTACTCATTACTTTTATCTCTTATTCTTATCCATATTTTTTTAATGTGTTGGTTAAGGGCGTAAGCATTTCACTGTAAGGTGAAACACCTGTTGTATTTAGCGCGTGCGACTAATGCCATTTGATTTGACATTAGAGACAGAGAGGTGTTGGTTCTATGCGGGCCTTTGGCAGCAGGGAGAAGAACAGACAAGTGCATAACAACAACAGGCTATTTCTGTATATTGCAGCAGTGGAGAGGGGGGTGAGGGGCTTGTCTTGCCTACTGAATATCTCCTCTGCACTGCAACACAGAGGCAGAGTTAGCTAGCATCCCTTTAATGCAACACAGAGGCAGAGTTAGCTAGCATCCCTGTACTACAATACAGACGCAGAGTTAGCTAGCATCCTTGCCCTGCAACACATAGGCAGAGTTAGCTAGCATCCCTGTACTGCAACACAGAGGCAGAGTTAGCTAGCATCCTTGCCCTGCAACACATAGGCAGAGTTAGCTAGCATCCCTGTACTGCAACACAGAGGCAGAGTTAGCTAGCATCCCTTTACTACAACACAGAGGCAGAGTTAGCTAGCATCCCTGTACTGCAACACAGAGGCAGAGTTAGCTAGCATCCTTGTACTGCAACACATAGGCAGAGTTAGCTAACATCCCTGTACTGCAACACAGAGGCAGAGTTAGCTAACATCCCTGTACTGCAACACATAGGCAGAGTTAGCTAGCATCCTTGCACTGCAACACAGAGGCAGAGTTAGCTAGCATCCTTGCACTGCAACACAGAGGCAGAGTTAGCTAACATCCCTGTACTGCAACACATAGGCAGAGTTAGCTAACATCCCTGTACTGCAACACAGAGGCAGAGTTAGCTAACATCCCTGTACTGCAACACATAGGCAGAGTTAGCTAACATCCCTGTACTATGGTCACACTGTTGTTGACATTGTAAATGTTGTTGACATTGTAAATGTTGTTGACATTGTAAATGTTGTTGACATTGTAAATGTTGTGGACATGACATTGTAAATGTTGTTGACATTGTAAATGTTGTTGACATTGTAAATTTTGCGGACATTGTAAATGTTGTTGACATTGTAAATGTTGTTGACATTGTAAATGTTGTTGACATTGTAAATGTTGTTGACATTGTAAATGCTGTTGACATTGTAAATGTTGTGGACATTGTAAATGTTGTGGACATTGTAAATGTTGTTGACATTGTAAATGTTGTTGACATTGTAAATGTTGTTGACATTGTAAATGTTGTGGACATTGACATTGTAAATGTTGTTGACATTGTAAATGTTGTTGACATTGTAAATGTTGTGGACATTGTAAATGTTGTTGACAATGTGAAATTAGAACAACAAAAACAAGGCATATGGAAAGATTCCATGGCAACCTTTCATCCAGCTCAGATTCATTGAGCTGTTCTTTATTTAACGGCCCGACACCGGTCTGTCTCTGTGTTTCATTAGCTTCAATAAGTCTACCACGTTACCTCCAGTATAAAGTCTATAGCCAACCAGACAGAGTCCGAGTTATCCCCTTTACTGCGGTTCTCACTGGGTTTGTCTCTGTGTTAAGTTCAATCAAGGACAGACAAAGTGTTCGAAATGATTTGAATGGTATTCCTGCAAACAGGCTGTTGGAGATATTGTAGTCACAGCAAACGACAGCATCAACTAGGGAGGGAAGAGGACAGAGTCACACCATGCACGTGTACACACACACACACACACACACGCACGCACGCACGCACGCACGCACACAGACACACACACAAACACACACACACACACACACACACACACACACACACACACACACACACACACACACACACACACACACACACACACACACACACACACACACACACACACACACACACACACACACACACACACACACACACACACACACACACACACACACACACACACACACACACACACACACACACAAGGCACAGCAGCATCGCCTGGGGAGGGGAGGCTGAGGCAGAGCCATAAAGATGAAAGATATTCCTACTAACGTAGATATCAAAGAGAAACATTAAGGACTCCCTTCCTTAATTATTCCTTTGTTTATCTAAACATAAGGTATATATACGTATATTTTCTAACTGTTTTCTGTACTCCTGCAAACTCCCTAGTTTCTTAAGTGTTTACCAATCCCCACCACATATGACATCCAATAGTGTTGCAGTATCCCATTTGTTAGTTTATTTACGTGACTATTTCTTGTTTTCTCTATTGTACTGTTGCTAGGGTTGTGAAAAAATACTTTCCCCAGGTTCCCAGGTTCATCAGAAGACCCGGTTGGAAGAGTCCTGGAATCAGGAGGGGAATAGAGAGGGAATTCGGGAAAGGATTCCAGAGGACATCTGGAATTCTCCAACCAGGACTTCCGGGAAACCCTGTACAGTATTGATTTATTGACACTTCTATGTCATGTCTTCTCTACAGTTCTTGTGCAATCTGTTGGATAACAACACCTGTAGCGTCTCAGTCGTCTCTCAACAATAATAATAATAATATATGCCATTTAGCAGACGCTTTTATCCAAAGCGACTTACAGTCATGTGTGCATACATTCTACGTATGGGTGGTCCCGGGAATCGAACCCACTACCCTGGCGTTACAAGCGCCATGCTCTACCAACTGAGCTACAGAAGGACCAACAATGTATCAATTCCCTGAAACTGATCTGGTGTGATATCAACCTGTTACATTATTTATTTGTTTTGTTTGATTGACTATTTCTCATATACTGTACTGTTGTGACGAAGTCCGTTCCCAGCGTACGTACTGTAACCTGTTCTGATAGGATATCCCGCCTGTTACTGTCAAACAGGAGACACACCAGACCAACGGATGCTTCAAATCAGCGACGTGGCCGTGATATGTTAGCGCTGCCGTAACCGGTGTGAAATGGCTAGCTAGTTAGCGCTGCTGTAACCAACGTGAAATGGCTAGCTAGTTAGCGCTGCTGTAACCGGCGTGAAATGGCTAGCTAGTTAGCGCTGCTGTAACCGGCGTGAAATGGCTAGCTAGTTAGCGCTGCTGTAACCGATGTGAAATGGCTAGCTAGTTAGCGGGGGTGTGCGCTAATAGCGTTTCAATCGGTGAAGTCACTCGCTCTGAGACCTTGAAGTAGTTGTTCCCCTTTGCTCTGCAAGGGCCTTTTGTGGCGCGATGGGGTAATGATGCTTCGAGAGTGGCTGTCGTCGATGTGTGCAGAGGGTCCCTGGTTCCAGCCCAGGTAGGTGTGAGGAGAGGGACAGAAGCTATACTGGTCACACTGCTGTGGTTCAACATGTAGAATCACCGGGAAATTAACAGTAATTGTAAACTCACTCACTTTTGTACATCGCCTTGGTCTGTTCAATTGCCCTTATTTTAGCGCCCAAAAAACGTAATACCTCCAGATTAACTGTAACGTCAATACCATTGTAAAGCACAATTTCTCCCCTTTTCCAACAGAATCAGTGACATGACCTAAACGCTGCCCGTTTCTGCATGATTCAAGCAGGCAATGAGTCTTTTTAAAAATGGCGGGTGGGGAAGCGAAACTAATGCATGGTAGTGAGAAGGAGAGTTGTTAATTAAACTAATGCGTGGTAGTGAGAAGGAGAGATGTTAATTAAACTAATGGGTGATAGTGAGAAGGAGAGATGTTAATTAAACTAATGGGTGATAGTGAGAAGGAGAGATGTTAATTAAACTAATGTGTGATAGTGAGAAGGAGAGATGTTAATTAAACTAATGGGTGATAGTGAGAAGGAGAGATGTTAATTAAACTAATGCGTGATAGTGAGAAGGAGAGATGTTAATTAAACTAATGCGCGATAGTGAGAAGGAGAGATGTCGTGTGGGAAAAGGCTTTTGTCACTTGATCTGTCCAATTTATCACCTTATCGCCTCTAAAATGTAAATAAAATATATAATGTATTTATATAATGTGTCATTACATACGTATTTGAAGGTTTGTGTCAAAATTGAATCGGGTTTTTAGGGCGGTACTAAAGTGATCTTCAGAAGTTAACAGAGGCTTTTGAGAGTCATGATCGCTTGCAATGATGACGCAAAAAAAGACTAGGTATCCCCCCCTTACCCTGTCCCTGTCCCTTTCTTGTTTTTAAACGATGACCACGACTCCATGTTGTTGATCTCTGCCTACAGACAGAAACTTAAACAAGAGGCTCCCACGCTGAGGTCTGTCCAACGCTGGTCCGACCAAGCTGACTCCACACTCCAAGACTGCTTCCATCACGTGGACTGGGACATGTTTCGTATTGCGTCAGATAAAAATATTGACGAATACGCTGATTCGGTGTGCGAGTTCATTAGAACGTGCGTTGAAGATGTCGTTCCCATAGCAACGATAAAAACATTCCCTAACCAGAAACCGTGGATTGATGGCAGCATTCGCGTGAAACTGAAAGCGCGAACCACTGCTTTTAATCAGGGCAAGGTGTCTGGCAACATGACCGAATACAAACAGTGCATCTATTCCCTCCGCAAGGCTATCAAACAAGCTAAGCGTCAGTACAGAGACAAAGTAGAATCTCAATTCAACGGCTCAGACACAAGAGGCATGTGGCAGGGTCTACAGTCAATCACGGACTACAAGAAGAAACCCAGCCCAGTCACGGACCAGGATGTCTTGCTCCCAGGCAGACTAAATAACTTTTTTGCCCGCTTTGAGGACAATACAGTGCCACTGACACGGCCTGCAACGAAAACATGCGGTCTCTCCTTCACTGCAGCCGAGGTGAGTAAGACATTTAAACGTGTTAACCCTCGCAAGGCTGCAGGCCCACACGGCATCCCCAGCCGCACCCTCAGAGCAAGCGCAGACCAGCTGGCCGGTGTGTTTACGGACATATTCAATCAATCCCTATACCAGTCTGCTGTTCCCACATGCTTCAAGAGGGCCACCATTGTTCCTGTTCCCAAGAAAGCTAAGGTAACTGAGCTAAACGACTACTGCCCTGTAGCACTCACTTCCGTCATCATGAAGTGCTTTGAGAGACTAGTCAAGGACCATATCACCTCCACCCTACCTGACACCCTAGACCCACTCCAATTTGCTTACCGCCCAAATAGGTCCACAGACGATGCAATCTCAACCACACTGCACACTGCCCTAACCCATCTGGACAAGAGGAATACCTATGTGAGAATGCTGTTCATTGATTAAACCTCAGCATTCAACACCATAGTACCCTCCAAGCTCGTCATCAAGCTCGAGACCCTGGGTCTCGACCCCGCCCTGTGCAACTGGGTACTGGACTTCCTGACGGGCCGCCCCCAGGTGGTGAGGGTAGGCAACAACATCTCCTCCCCGCTGATCCTCAACACGGGGGCCCCACATAGGTGCGTTCTGAGCCCTCTCCTGTACTCCCTGTTCACCCACGACTGCGTGGCCACGCACGCCTCCAACTCAATCATCAAGTTTGCGGACGACACAACAGTGGTAGGCTTGATTACCAACAACGACGAGACGGCCTACAGGGAGGAGGTGAGGGCCCTCGGACTGTGGTGTCAGGAAAATAACCTCACACTCAATGTCACCAAAACTAAGGAGATGATTGTGGACTTCAGGAAACAGCAGAGGGAACACCCCCCTATCCACATCGATGTAACAGTAGTGGAGAGGTTAGCGAGTTTTAAGTTCCTCGGCAGACACATCACAGACAAACTGAATTGGTCCACTCACACTGACAGCGTCGTGAAGAAGGCGCAGCAGCGCCTCTTCAACCCCAGGAGGCTGAAGAAATTTGGCTTGTCACCAAAAGCACTCACAAACTTCTACAGATGCACAATCGAGAGCATCCTGGCGGGCTGTATCACCACCTGGTACGGCAACTGCTCCGCCCTCAACCGTAAGGCTCTCCAGAGGGTAGTGAGGTCTGCACAACGCATCACCGGGGGCAAACTACCTGCCCTCCAGGACACCTACACCACCCGATGTTACAGGAAGGCCATAAAGATCATCAAGGACATCAACCACCCGAGCCACTGCCTGTTCACCACGCTATCATCCAGAAGGCGAGGTCAGTACAGGTGCATCAAAGCTGGGACCGAGAGACTGAAAAACAGCTTCTATCTCAAGGCCATCAGACTGTTAAACAGCCACCACTAACATTGAGTGGCTGCTGCCAACACACTGTCATTGACACTGACCCAACTCCAGCCACTTTAATAATGGGAATTGATGGGAAATGATGTAAATATATCACTAGCCACTTTAAACAATGCTACCTTATATAATGTTACTTACCCTACATTATTAATCTCATATGCATATGTATATACTGTACTCTACATCATCGACTGCATCCTTATGTAATACATGTATCACTAGCCACTTTAACTATGCCACTTTGTTTACTTTGTCTACATACTCATCTCATATGTATATACTGTACTCGATACCATCTACTGTATGCTGCTCTGTACCATCACTCATTCATATATCCTTATGTACATGTTCCTTATCCCCTTACACTGTGTATAAGACAGTAGTTTTGGAATTGTTAGTTAGATTACTTGTTGGTTATCACTGCATTGTCGGAACTAGAAGCACAAGCATTTCGCTACACTCGCATTAACATCTGCTAACCATGTGTATGTGACAAATAACATTTCATTTGATTTGATTTGAAGTGCTTCACCTGGTGGACAGAAATAGTTGCTTTATGCAATTAACAAGTTTAGGTTTATGGTTTGGGAAAGCAAAACTCTCAAAAACCGCTTTCTGTCACCGGATTTATCAACCTTCAGAGTTAGATGGTTACGCCCATCCGCTAACCCCGTCTACAATGCTCTAGCAAAACCAAAGACCTACTTGAAGGTAGCAGCGCTCACTGATACCCCCCTAGTGGCCGGCGCTCACTGTTACCCCCCTAGTGGCCGGCACTCACTGTTACCCCCCTAGTGGCCGGCGCTCACTGTTACCCCCCTAGTGGCCGGCGCTCACTGTTACCCCCCTAGTGGCCGGTTTCCATATCATCTCAGACATGGATCAACACTGAATACGGGCTTGTATCACGGGTGAGGGGACTGGATTTACCCCGATATTGGCCATATTTTATCACCCCTATAGTCTAGTTTCCCATCCTCTTAGCTTCCTATATTCCTCCCAACAAATTCTTATTTACAATGACGGCCTACCCCCCCCCCCGGGGCCAAACCCTTCCCTGGACGACGCTGAGCCAATTGTAAGCCATCCCTATGGGACTCCCAATCACGGCCGGTTGTGATACAGCCTGGAAACGAACCAGGATCTGTAGTGATGCCTCTACCACTGAGATGCAGTCCCTTAGACCGCTGTGCAACTCGGGAGCCTCCTGCGTTGCCTGAAGACCTTCCTATGTTCCTCCCATGTTGCCTGAAGACCTTCCTATGTTCCTCCCACGTTGCCTGAAGACCTTCCTATGTTCCTCCCACGTTGCCTGAAGACCTTCCTATGTTCCTCCCACGTTGCCTGAAGACCTTCCTATGTTCCTCCCACGTTGCCTGAAGACCTTCCTATGTTCCTCCCACATTGCCTGAAGACCTTCCTATGTTCCTCCCACGTTGCCTGAACATAGGAAGCTATGTTCCTCCCACGTAGCCTGAAGACCTTCCTATGTTCCTCCCACGTTGCCTGAACTGAAGACCTTCCTATGTTCCTCCCACGTAGCCTGAAGACCTTCCTATGTTCCTCCCACGTAGCCTGAAGACCTTCCTATGTTCCTCCCACGTAGCCTGAAGACCTTCCTATGTTCCTCCCACGTAGCCTGAAGACCTTCCTATGTTCCTCCCACGTAGCCTGAAGACCTTCCTATGTTCCTCCCACGTAGCCTGAAGACCTTCCTATGTTCCCCCCACGTTGCCTGAAGACCTTCCTATGTTCCTCCCACGTAGCCTGAAGACCTTCCTATGTTCCTCCCACGTTGCCTCAAGACCTTTCTATGTTCCTCCCACGTAGCCTGAAGACCTTCCTATGTTCCTCCCACGTTGCCTGAAGACCTTCCTATGTTCCTCCCACGTTGCCTGAAGACCTTCCTATGTTACATTTACATTTACATTTAAGTCATTTAGCAGACGCTCTTATCCAGAGCGACTTACAAATTGGTGCATTCACCTTATGACATCCAGTGGGACAGTCACTTAACAATAGTGCATCTAAAACTTAGGGGGGGTGGGGTGAGAGGGATTACTTAACCTATCCTAGGTATTCCTTAAAGAGGTGGGGTTTCAGGTGTCTCCGGAAGGTGGTGATTGACTCCGCTGTCCTGGCGTCGTGAGGGAGTTTGTTCCACCATTGGGGGGCCAGGGCAGCGAACAGTTTTGACTGGGCTGAGCGGGAGCTGTACTTCCTCAGTGGTAGGGAGGCGAGCAGGCCAGAGGTGGATGAACGCAGTGCCCTTGTTTGGGTGTAGGGCCTGATCAGAGCCTGGAGGTACTGAGGTGCCGTTCCCCTCACAGCTCCGTGGCAAGCACCATGGTCTTGTAGCGGATGCGAGCTTCAACTGGAAGCCAGTGGAGAGAACGGAGGAGCGGGGTGACGTGAGAGAACTTGGGAAGGTTGAACACCAGACGGGCTGCGGCGTTCTGGATGAGTTGAAGGGGTTTAATGGCACAGGCAGGGAGCCCAGCCAACAGCGAGTTGCAGTAATCCAGACGGGAGATGACAAGTGCCTGGATTAGGACCTGCGCCGCTTCCTGTGTGAGGCAGGGTCGTACTCTGCGGATGTTGTAGAGCATGAACCTACAGGAACGGGCCACCGCCTTGATGTTAGTTGAGAACGACAGGGTGTTGTCCAGGATCACGCCAAGGTTCTTGGCGCTCTGGGAGGAGGACACAATGGAGTTGTCAACCGTGATGGCGAGATCATGGAACGGGCAGTCCTTCCCCGGGAGGAAGAGCAGCTCCGTCTTGCCGAGGTTCAGCTTGAGGTGGTGATCCGTCATCCACACTGATATGTCTGCCAGACATGCAGAGATGCGATTCGCCACCTGGTCATCAGAAGGGGGAAAGGAGAAGATTAATTGTGTGTCGTCTGCATAGCAATGATAAGAGAGACCATGTGAGGTTATGACAGAGCCAAGTGACTTGGTGAATAGCGAGAATAGGAGAGGGCCAAGAACAGAGCCCTGGGGGACACCAGTGGTGAGAGCGCGTGGTGAGGAGACAGATTCTCGCCACGCCACCTGGTAGGAGCGACCTGTCAGGTAGGACGCAATCCAAGCGTGGGCCGCGCCGGAGATGCCCAACTCGGAGAGGGTGGAGAGGAGGATCTGATGGTTCACAGTATCGAAGGCAGCCGATAGATCTAGAAGGATGAGAGCAGAGGAGAGAGTTAGCTTTAGCAGTGCGGAGCGCCTCCGTGATACAGAGGAGAGCAGTCTCAGTTGAATGACTAGTCTTGAAACCTGACTGATTAGGATCAAGAAGGTCATTCAGAGAGATAGCGGGAGAGCTGGCCAAGGACGGCACGTTCAAGAGTTTTGGAGAGAAAAGAAAGAAGGGATACTGGTCTGTAATTGTTGACATCGGAGGGATCGAGTGTAGGTTTTTTCAGAAGGGGTGCAACTCTCGCTCTCTTGAAGACGGAAGGGACGTAGCCAACGGTCAGGGATGAGTTGATGAGCGAGGTGAGGTAAGGGAGAAGGTCTCCGGAAATGGTCTGGAGAAGAGGGAGGGGATAGGGTCAAGCGGGCAGGTTGTTGGGCGGCCGGCCGTCACAAGACGCGAGATTTCATCTGGAGAGAGAGGGAGAAAGAGGTCAGAGCACAGGGTAGGGCAGTGTGAGCAGAACCAGCGGTGTCGTTTGACTTAGCAAACGAGGATCGGATGTCGTCGACCTTCTTTTCAAAATGGTTGACGAAGTCATCTGCAGAGAGGGAGGAGGGGGGAGGGGGCGGAGGATTCAGGAGGGAGGAGAAGGTGGCAAAGAGCTTCCTAGGGTTAGAGGCAGAAGCTTGGAATTTAGCGTGGTAGAAAGTGGCTTTAGCAGCAGAGACAGAGGAGGAAAATGTAGAGAGGAGGGAGTGAAAGGATGCCAGGTCCGCAGGGAGGCGAAGTTTTCCTCCATTTCCGCTCGGCTGCCCGGAGCCCTGTTCTGTGAGCTCGCAATGAGTCATCGAGCCACGGAGCGGGAGGGGAGGACCGAGCCGGCCTGGAGGATAGGGGACATAGAGAGTCAAGGGATGCAGAGAGGGAGGAGAGGAGGGTTGAGGAGGCAGAATCAGGAGATAGGTGGGAGAAGGTTTGAGCGGAGGGAAGAGATGATAGGATGGAAGAGGAGAGAGTAGCGGGGGAGAGAGAGCGAAGGTTGGGACGGCGCGATACCATCCGAGTAGGGGCAGTGTGGGAGGTGTTGGATGAGAGCGAGAGGGAAAAGGATACAAGGCAGTGGTCGGAGACTTGGAGGGAGTTGCAATGAGGTTAGTGGAAGAACAGCATCTAGTAAAGATGAGGTCGAGCGTATTGCCTGCCTTGTGAGTAGGGGGAAGGTGAGAGGGTGAGGTCAAAAGAGGAGAGGAGTGGAAAGAAGGAGGCAGAGAGGAAAGAGTCAAAGGTAGACGTGGGGAGGTTAAAGTCGCCCAGAACTGTGAGAGGTGAGCCGTCCTCAGGAAAGGAGCTTATCAAGGCATCAAGCTCATTGATGAACTCTCCGAGGAACCTGGAGGGCGATAAATGATAAGGATGTTAAGCTTGAAAGGGCTAGTAACTGTGACAGCATGGAATTCAAAGGAGGCGATAGACAGATGGGTAAGGGGAGAAAGAGAGAATGACCACTTGGGAGAGATGAGGATCCCGGTGCCACCACCCCGCTGACCAGACGCTCTCGGGGTGTGCGAGAACACGTGGGCGGACGAAGAGAGAGCAGTAGGAGTAGCAGTGTTGTCTGTGGTGATCCATGTTTCCGTCAGGGCCAAGAAGTCGAGGGACTGGAGGGAGGCATGGGCTGAGATGAACTCTGCCTTGTTGACCGCAGATTGGCAGTTCCAGAGGCTACCGGAGACCTGGAACTCCACGTGGGTCGTGCGCGCTGGGACCACCAGAGTAGGGTGGCCGCGGCCACGCGGTGAGGAGCGTTTGTATGGTCTGTGCAGAGAGGAGAGAACAGGGATAAACCGACACATAGTTGACAGGCTACAGAAGAGGCTACGCTAATGCAAAGGAGATTGGAATGACAAGTGGACTACACGTCTCGAATGTTCAGAAAGTTAAGCTACGTAGCAAGAATCTTATTGACTAAAATGATTAAAATGATACAGTACTGCTGAAGTAGGCCAGCTGGCAGTGGGTGCGTTGTTGACACTACACTAATCAAGTCGTTCCGTTGAGTGTAATAGTTTCTGCAGTGTTGCTATTCGGGGGCTAGCAGGCTAGCTAGCAGTGTTGTTTACGTTACGTTGCGTTAAAAGAACGACAATAGATGGCTAGCGAACCTAGAAAATCGCTCTAGACTACACAATTATCTTTGATACAAAGACGGCTATGTAGCTAGCTAAGTAGCTAGCTACGATCAAACAAATCAAACCGTTGTACTGTAATGAAAATGAAGTGAAAATGTGATACAACCTGTGAATGCGACCGGGTAGTTGAGTTCTATACAGAAGACGTTGGCTAGCGTTGGCTAGCTGTTGGCTAGCTAGCAGAGTCACCTACGTTAAGGACGACAAATAGCTGGCTAGCTAACCTCGGTAAATTAAGATAATCACTCTAAGACTACACACTCTAAACCTAAACAACACAATTATCTTGGATACGATGATACGATGACAGCAAAGACAGCTATGTAGCTAGCTAACACTAAACTAATCAAGTCGTTCAGTTGAGTGTAACAGTTTCTCCAGTGCAGCTAATCAGTGGACGTTAGCTAGCTGGCTAGTGAAGACTACGTTAGGACGGCGAAATACGATAATTACGCAATTATCTTTGAAACAAAGACGGCTATGTAGCTAGCTGAGAAGAAATTGCTAAGATAAGACAAATCAAACCGTTGTGATATAATGAAATATAATATAATGAAAAAGTTATACTACCCGTTCCTCCCACGTTGCCTGAAGACCTTCCTATGTTCCTCCCACGTTGCCTGAAGACCTTCCTATGTTCCTCCCACGTTGCCTGAAGACCTTCCTCCCATGTTCCTATGTTCCTCCCACGTTGCCTGACGAGCCTGTTCCTCCCACGAAGACCTTCCCTCCCATGTTCCTCCCACGTTGCCTGAAGACCTTCCTATGTTCCTCCCACGTTCCTATGTTCCCTCCCACGTTGCCTGAAGACCTTTCTATGTTCCTCCCACGTAGCCTGAAGACCTTCCTATGTTCCTCCCACGTTGCCTGAAGACCTTCCTATGTTCCTCCCACGTTGCCTGAAGACCTTCCTATGTTCCTCCCACGTTGCCTGAAGACCTTCCTATGTTCCTCCCACGTAGCCTGAAGACCTTCCTATGTTTTTCCCACGTTGC
>NC_060182.1:4107149-4119649 GCF_021184085.1 Oncorhynchus gorbuscha | reverse complement strand
CCATCTGTAAATAACCCATCTGTAAATATCCCATCTGTAAATAGCCCATCTGTAAATATCCCATCTGTAAATAGCCCATCTGTAAACAGACCATCTGTAAATAGCCCATCTGTAAACATCCCATCTGTAAATAGCCAGTCTGTAAATACCCCATCCGTAAATAGCCATCTGTAAATAGCCCATCCCCATCTGTAAATAGCCCATCTGTAAATAGCCCATCTGTAAATATCCCATCTGTAAATAGCCCATCTGTAAATAGCCCATCTGTAAATAGCCCATCTGTAAACAGACCATCTGTAAATAGCCCATCTGTAAACATCACATCTGTAAATAGCCCGTCTGTAAATACCCCATCCGTAAATAGCCCATCTGTAAATAGCCCATCTGTAAATATCCCATCTGTAAATAGCCCATCTGTAAATAGCCCATCTGTAAATAGCCCATCTGTAAATATCCCATCTGTAAATAGTCTGTAAATAGCCCATCTGTAAATAGCCCATCTGTAAATAGTCTGTAAATAGCCCATCTGTAAATAGCCTATCTGTAAATAGTCTGTAAATAGCCCATCTGTACATAGCCCACCTGTAAATAGCCCATCTGTAAATAGCCCATCTGTAAATAGTCTGTAAATATCCCATCTGTAAATAGTCCATCTGTAAATAGCGCATCTGTAAATAGTCTGTAATAATAATATATGCCATTTAGCAGACACTTTTATCCAAAGCAACTTACAGTCATGTGTGCATACATTCTACATATGGGTGGTCCCGGGGATCAAACCCACTACCCTGGCGTTACAAGCGCCATGCTCTACCAACTGAGCTACAGAAGGACACCCATAAATAGCCCATTTGTAAATAGCCCATCTGTAAATAGTCTGTAAATAGCCCATCTGTACATAGCCCATCTGTAAATAGTCTGTAAATAGCCCATCTGTAATTATCCCATCTGTAAATAGCCCACCTGTACATAGCCCACCTGTACATAGCCCATCTGTACATATCCCATCTGTAAATAGCCCATCTGTAAATAGCCCATCTGTAAATAGCCCATCTGTAAATAGCCCATCAGTAAATATCCCATCTGTAAATAGCCCGTCTGTAAATACCCCATCTTTAATAGCCCATCTGTAAATAGCCCATCTGTAAACAGCCCATCTGTAAATAGTCTGTAAATATCCCATCTGTAAATATCCCATCTGTAAATAGTCTGTAAACAGCCCATCTGTAAATAGCCCATCTGTGAATAGTCTGTAAAAAGCCCATCTGTAAATAGCCCATCTGTAAATAGCTCATCTGTAAATATCCCATCTGTAAATAGCCCATCTGTAAATAGCCCATCTGTAAATAGCTCATCTGTAAATAGCTCATCTGTAAATAGCCCATCTGTAAATATCCCATCTGTAAATAGCTCATCTGTAAATAGCTCATCTGTAAATTTCCCATCTGTAAATAGCTCATCTGTAATGCTGCGGGTGTCGTGGGTGTGGAGTCAAACGCAGGAGACAGAGAGTGCAATGCTGTGCGTCTTTAATAGCACCAACAGGGTGCTCACAATAGTAACGGCCCCAAACACAGGGAATGAAAATGTACAACGGAAAAATCACGACCAGGCACTAACACGTACCTCTACAACAGAGCCGAGCAAACAGAGGAAGGTTACACTGAAATAATCCCGTACAACAACCAGGCGGGCCGGCTGTCTAATAAAGACAAACTAATCATATATAAACAGGTGCTACCAATCAACATACAAGGAGGGAGAGGAAAGACAATCAGTGGCAGCTAATAGGCCCGGTGACGACGACTGCTGAGCGCCACTCGTGACACCATCCAACATCCCCATACTGTATTTATTTATTTATCTTACTCCTTTGCACCCCAGTATCTCTACTTGCACATTCATCTTCTGCACATCTACCATTCCAGTGTTTTAATTGCTATAGTTTAATTACTTTGCCACCATGGCCTATTTATTGCCTTAACTCCCTTATCTTACCTCATTTGCACTCACTGTATATAGACTTTTTGTTTTCTTATCCTCTGCAGCAGAGGTAACTCTGGGTCTTCCTTTCCTGTGGCGGTCCTCATGAGAGACAGTTAACTCTAATGAACTGATCCTCTGCAGCAGAGGTAACTCTTGGTCTTCCTTTCCTGGGGCGGTCCTCATGAGAGACAGTTAACTCTAATGAACTGATCCTCTGCAGCAGAGGTAACTCTTGGTCTTCCTTTCCTGGGGCGGTCCTCTAGAGAGACAGTTAACTCTAATGAACTGATCCTCTGCAGCAGAGGTAACTCTGGGTCTTCCTTTCCTGGGGCGGTCCTCATGAGAGACAGTTTCATCATAGCGCTTGATGGTTTTAGCGACTGCACTTGAAGGCACTTTCAAAGTTCTTGGAATGTTCTGTATTGACTGACCTTCATGTCTTAAAGTAATGATGGACTGACCTTCATGTCTTAAAGTAATGATGGACTGACCTTCATGTCTTAAAGTAATGATGGACTGACCTTCATGTCTTAAAGTAATGATGGACTGACCTTCATGTCTTAAAGTAATGATGTACTGACCTTCATGTCTTAAAGTAATGATGGACTGACCTTCATGTCTTAAAGTAATGATGGACTGACCTTCATGTCTTAAAGTAATGATGGACTGACCTTCATGTCTTAAAGTAATGATGGACTGACCTTCATGTCTTAAAGTAATGATGGACTGACCTTCATGTCTTAAAGTAATGATGTACTGACCTTTATGTCTTAAAGTAATGATGTACTGACCTTCATGTCTTAAAGTAATGATGGACTGACCTTCATGTCTTAAAGTAATGATGGACTGACCTTCATGTCTTAAAGTAATGATGTACTGACCTTCATGTCTTAAAGTAATGATGTACTGACCTTCATATCTTAAAGTAATGATGGACTGACCTTCATGTCTTAAAGTAATGATGGACTGACCTTCATGTCTTAAAGTAATGATGGACTGACCTTCATATCTTAAAGTAATGATGGACTGTCATTTCTCTTTGATTATTTGAGTTGTTCTTGCCATAATATGGACTTGGTCTTTTACCAATTAGGGCTATCTTCTGTATACCACCCCTACCTTGTCACAACACAACTGATTGGCTCAAACGCATTAAGAAGGAAAGAAATTCCACAATTTAACTTTTAACAAGGCACACCTGTTAATGGAAATGCATTCCAGGTGACTACCTCATGAAGCTGGTTGAGAGAATGTCATCAAGGCAAAGAGTGGCTATATACTTGTTTAACACTTTCTGGGTTACTACAGAAAGTGTTTCTTAATTCCATTATTTTACTCTTTAGATTTTGTGCGTTTGTGTTAGATATTACTGCACTGTTGGCTCCAGGAACACAAGCATTTAGTTAGATATTACTGCACTGTTGGAGCATTTAGTTAGATATTACTTTAGTTAGATATTACTGCACTGTTGGCTCCAGGAACACAAGCATTTAGTTAGATATTACTGCACTGTTGGCTCCAGGAACACAAGCATTTAGTTAGATATTACTGCACTGTTGGCTCCAGGAACACAAGCATTTCACTACACCAGGAATAACATCTGCTAAATATGTGTATGCGACCAATAACTATTGATTTGATTTGCCAGCTAATGGGGATCCTAATTAAATACTAACACACACACACACACACACACACACACACACACACACACACACACACACACACACACACACACACACACACACACACACACACACACACACACACACACACACACACACACACACACACACACACACACACACACACACACACACACACACACACACACACACACACACACACGGTCCCCTATTCCCTAATTAGTCATTAGGGTGCTATTTTGGAGATAGCTCCAGTCTCCTACTGAGTCAAACAAAAGCCACATCGTTGACTGACACGAGGTAAAACACGTTGATGTGGATTGAGCTACAGTTTATGGTTAAAAAAACATACTGACCAATGATAAAGCATTCTAGAACCACTGAAATTACTTCCTTATTTGTGTCTGCTGTATGTAGGGGGCCTAGCAGTTCTCTGTCCACGGTCAATACACTGAGCATGTACAGTATATCCCTTGGCAGGCAGGCAGGCAGGCAGACAGACAGACAGGCAGGCAGGCAGGCAGGCAGGCAGGCAGGCAGGCAGGCAGGCAGGCAGGCAGGCAGGCAGACAGACAGACAGACAGACAGACAGACAGACAGACAGACAGACAGACAGACAGACAGACAGACAGACAGACAGAAACACAGACAGACAGACAGACAGACAGACAGACAGACAGACAGACAGACAGACAGACAGACAGACAGACAGACAGACAGACAGACAGACAGACAGACAGACAGACAGACAGACAGACAGACAGACAGACAGACAGAAACACAGACAGACAGAAACACAGACAGACAGAAACACAGACAGACAGACAGACAGACAGACAGACAGACAGACAGACAGACAGACAGACAGACAGACAGACAGACAGACAGACAGACAGACAGACAGACAGACAGACAGACAGACAGACAGACAGACAGACAGACAGACAGACAGACAGACAGTTGAGCCAATCCAATCAGAACCTTTCATCATCCCAAGGACTCCCCCACCACCCATCCTCCTGGAGATCAATAACTTCCTGTTGATTGATTCTCTGCTCTCTAATTTGAAGGTGTTCTTAATGTTTTGAAAAAATACGGTTAAATTTGTGACAATACATCCTTTAGAAAACAAATACATCCAATAAATAAGTGACCATGTTGTTTCAGCACAGCGATTTTGAACCAATTGGAAAATAAAGGAATATATATTTTGTCAGCTGGCTAGACTAACTTACCAATCTAAATATTATTAGCTGGCATACATAAGAGTGACTTTGATATGTGCGGCATATATTCACACACACACACACACACACACACACACACACACACACACACACACACACACACACACACACACACACACACACACACACACACACACACACACACACACACACACACACACACACACACACACACACACACACACACACACACACACACACGGTCCCCTATTCCCTAATTAGTCATTAGGGTGCTATTTTGGAGATAACTTCAGTCTCCTACTGAGTCAAACAAAAGCCACATCGTTGACTGACACGAGGTAAAACACCCAGTGGAATTCTCTGGATCAATCATGCTTCAACATCTGGCAGTCTAACGGACTAATCTAGGTTTGGTGGATGCCAGGAGAGTGCTACCTGTCCCAATGCAATGGGCCAAGTGTAAATGTAAGTCACCAATCCACTTTTCATTTTTCTTTCTATTAGGAGTTGATAACCAATATGGAACAGCAACGGGCCGAATCCCAGAAAGCTGATGGTTTATTGAGTCATTGTTAGTTTTACACTCTGCTGTTCTACTGTAGAATTTGTGAATTTTGACTCCTGCATAATAAATTCTATACATTAGTTTATACTGAAGGTTGTAGAGACCATATCCAACTGTTTTACCAAAATAATGTTGGCACAAGATGTAAGGAAAGTAAGAGCATAACTAACGGAATTACAGTGAACTAAAATGTACCTTTAAATTCAGGGGAGCGAACCCACTACCCTGGCGTTACAAGCGCCATGCTCTACCAACTGAGCTACAGAAGGACCACAATGAGTGGATTCGGCCACACCCGTTACTGACAGGTGTACAAAACTCAACACACAGACATGCAATCTCCATAGACAAACATTGACAGTAGAATGGCCTTACTGTCATAATATGTCACCTTTCCAACAAGTCAGTTTATCAAATTTCCACCCTGCTAGTCCTGCCGCGGTCAACAGTAAGTGCTGTTATTGTGAAGTGGAAACATCTAGGAGCAACAACGGCTCAACCGCAAAGTGGTAGGCCACACAATCTCACAGAACGGGACCGCCGAGTGCTGAAGTACGTAGCACATACAAACAGAGTTCTAAACTGCCTCTGGAAGCAACGTCAGCGCCAGAACGATCGTCGGGAGATTCATGAAATGGGTTTCCATGGCCGAGCAGCCTCACACAAGTCATAGATCACCGTGCACAATGCCAAGCGTCAGCTGGAGTGGTGTAAAGCTCACCGCCATTGGACTGTGGAGCAGTGGAAACACGTTCTCTGGAGTGATGAATCACGCTTCAGCATCTGGCAGTCTGACGGACGATTCTGGGTTTGGTGGATGCCCGGAGAGTCCCAATGCATAGTGCCAACTGTAAAGTTTGGAGGAGGAGGAATAATGGCGTGGGGCTGTTTTTCATGGTTCAAGTTAGGCCCCTTAGTTACAGTGAAGGGAAATCTTAATGCTACAGCATACTATGACATTCGAGACGATTCTGTGCTTCCAACTTTGTAGCAACAGTTTGGAGAAGGCCCTTTCCTGTTTCAACATGACAATGCCCCGGTGCACAAAGCTAGGTCCAAACCGAAATGCTTTGTCGAGATCAGTGTGGATGAACTTGACTGGCCTGCACAGAGCCCTGACCTCAATCCCATCGAACACCTATGGGATGAATTGGAACGGTGACTGTGAGCCAGGCCTAATCACCCAACATAGGTACCCGACCTCACTAATGATCTTGTGGCTGAATGGAAGCAAGTCCCTGCAGCAATGTTCCAACATCTAGTAGGAAGCCTTCCCAGTAGAGTGGAGGCTGTTATAGCAGCAAAGGGGGGGACCCTGTAGGAAGCCTTTTCAGAATTCGCAGATACATTAGCCCACATGGAATAAGGTATTTTTGAGGGGGGGCACCCAGACAGTATTCATGCAGCACCCGGACAGCCCCCAGACAGCACCCAGACAGCACCCAGACAGCACCCAGACGCTATTTAGACAGCACCCAGACAGTGTTCAGACAGCACCCAGACAGTGTTCATATAGCACCCAGACAGCACCCAGACAGCACCCAGACAGTATTCAGACAGCACCCAGACAGCACCCAGACAGCACCCAGACAGTGTTCAGACAGCACCCAGACAGCACCCAGACAGCACCCAGACAGTGTTCAGACAGCACCCAGACAGCACCCAGACAGTGTTCAGACAGCACCCAGACAGCACCCAGACAGTGTTCAGACAGCACCCAGACAGTATTCAGACAGCACCCAGAGACACCCAGACAGCACCTGAGCCAATAGTTACATCCCATATTTCCTATGGGTCCTGGTGAAAAATAAATACCGAACATTGATTATAGGACATAATACATGTTTCTATAAATACCCAGTAATCCCTATAACTGGTCTGGTCTGATCTGGTCTGATCTGGTCTGGTCTGGTCTTGTCTTGAATGGAACAATGCTTAAAACGGATGTCATTGTCTCTCAAGATATTTATATTCAGACCCTCTCTTCTCCTCCTTACCTCGCACACCTCACATTTTAATGGCTGTGTGTGTGTGTGTGTGTGTGTGTGTGTGTGTGTGTGTGTGTGTGTGTGTGTGTGTGTGTGTGTGTGTGCGTGCGTGCGTGCGTGCGTGCGTGCGTGCGTGCGTGCGTGCGTGCGTGTGTCATTAGGAATGAAATTGAAAAAGAGCACAATAACTTTCCAACAGATTACCATATTCCATTCCTCCACCTATAGCTATGCATTATTCATCATGTGTGTGTGTGTGTGTGTGTGTGTGTGTGTGTGTGTGTGTGTGTGTGTGTGTGTGTGTGTGTGTGTGTGTGTGTGTGTGTGTGTGTGTGTGTGTGTGTGTGTGTGTGTGTGTACTACTGTATGTAATGGAGAGCAATTTCTCTTTATAAAATCAGATTAAAAACCCTGACATTAACCCTGACTTAATAAAATAGGTCATGAGTAAAGTGGAATAGGCCATGACTTAGTGGAATAGGCCATGACTTAGTGGAATAGGCCATGACTTAGTGGAATAGGCCATGACTTAGTGGAATAGGCCATGACTTAGTGGAATAGGCCATGACTTAGTGGAATAGGCCATAATTTAGTGGAATAGGCCATGACTTAGTGGAATAGGCCATGACTTAGTGGAATAGGCCATGACTTAGTGGAATAGGCCATGACTTAGTGGAATAGGCCATGACTTAATAGAATAGACCATGACTTAATAGAATAGACCATGACTTAGTAGAATAGGACATGACTTAGTGGAATAGGCCATGACTTAAAATAATAGACCTTGACTTAGTAGAATAGGCCATGACTTAGTAGAATAGGCCATGACTTAATAGAATAGGCCATGACTTAGTAGAATAGGCCATGACTTAATAGAATAGACCATGACTTAATAGAATAGGACATGACTTAGTAGAATAGGACATGACTTAATAGAATAGGCCATGACTTAGTGGAATAGGACATGACTTAGTAGAATAGGCCATGACTTAGTAGAATAGGCCATGACTTAATAGAATAGACCATGACTTAGTGGAATAGGACATGACTTAGTAGAATAGGACATGACTTAATAGAATAGACCACGACTTAATAGAATAGGACATGACTTAGTAGAATAGGACATGACTTAATAGAATAGGCCATGACTTAGTGGAATAGGACATGACTTAGTAGAATAGGCCATGACTTAATAGAATAGACCATGACTTAGTGGAGTAGACCATTACTTAATAGAATAGACCATGACTTAGTGGAGTAGACCATTACTTAATAGAATAGACCATGACTTAGTGGAATAGACCATTACTTAATAGAATAGGCCATGACTTAATAGAATAGGCCATGACTTAAAATAATAGACCATGACTTAGTGGAGTAGACCATTACTTAATAGAATAGACCATGACTTAGTGGAGTAGACCATTACTTAATAGAATAGACCATGACTTAGTGGATTAGACCATTACTTAATAGAATAGACCATGACTTAGTGGAGTAGACCATTACTTAATAGAATAGACCATGACTTAGTGGAGTAGACCATTACTTAATAGAATAGACCATGACTTAGTGGAGTAGACCATTACTTAATAGAATAGACCATGCCTCAGTGATCACATAAGGTGAGATGTGACAAAATACCATAAAGGCTCCTCCACAGGTAAAGATACATCCCAAAGGAGGTCCCAAATGGTGCCCTATTCCCTATGTAGTGCACAACATTGTTTGGACCGTGGTCCCTGTTGGGAAATAGGGTACACATTTTGAGATTCATCCCATCGTCTATTTGCGCAAGTGTAATAAGCAATTATGTCACCTACAGCTTCAAATAAATTAATATCGTCCTTTAGAATAAAATTATTTTAGTTCCGGAAACCCTCTGAGATGTGAGTGATGAAAACCCAAGGACAACAAACAGCGCCACAAACTAATGATGCCTCCTTCTCTTCTGTTGTTGTGTTAATCCTCCATCATTTTAAATGTATGCATGTATGTACAGTACCAGTCAAAAGTTTGGACACATCTACTCATTCAAGGGTTGTTTTTTAATTTTCTTCTATTTTCTACTTTGTAGAATAATAGTGGAGACATCAGTATTATGTAATAACACATATTTAATCAACCAAAAAAGTGTTAAACAGATCAATATATATTTAAGATTTGAGATTCTTCAAACAGACACCTTTTGACTTGATGACTAGCTTTGCACACTCTTGGCATTCTCTCAACCGCTTAGCCTGGAATGCATTTCCAACAGTCTTGAAGGAGTTCCCATTTATGCTGAGCACTTGTTGGTTGTTTTTTCCTTCACTCTGCGGACCAACTCATCCCAAACTGTCACACTTTTATCTGTTTCGCATGTCTTTGTGCTGGTCTTCATCCCCCTCCAGGTGTCGTCCATCTTCCCCATTATCCCCTGTGTATTTATCCCTGTGTTCTCTGTTTGTCTGTTGCCAGTTCACCCTGTCTTGTCAGGTCTTAGCAGCGTGTTTTTCCATCTCCCTGCTGTCTTGAGTACAGTTTCCTAGTTTCCCCGGTTCTGACCTTTCTGCCTGCCCTGACCCCAAACCTGCCTGCTGTTTGTATCTTATTGACTCTGCCCTGGATTATGGACCTAAGCCTTTGACCTGTCTTTTGCCTGCCCCCTTTTTGGGTCAATAAACATCTATGACTCTAGCTGTCTGCATCTGGGTCTTATCCTGAGTCCTGATACACTGCTGAGCACTTGTTGGCTGCTTTTCCTTCAGTCATACCAAACCATCTCAATTGGGTTGAGGTCGCGTGATTGTGGATGCCAGGTCATCTGATGCAGCACTCTATCACTCTCCTTCTTGATCAAATGACACTTATCAAATAGCCCTTACACAGCCTGGAGGTGTGTTTTGGATCATTGTCCTGTTGAAAAACAAATGATAGTCCCACTAAGCGCAAACCAGATGGGATGGAGTATCTCTGTAGAATGCTGTGGTAGCCATGCTGGTTAAGTGTGCCTTAGCTCTGACGTGCACAGTGAACAGTGGGACCTTATATAGACACGTGTGTGCCTTTCCAAATCATGTCCAATCAGTTCAATTTACTGCAGGTGGACTCCCAATCAAGTTGCAAAAACATCTCAAGGATGATGATCAATGGAAACCATTTCGAGTCTCACATGAAACGGTCTGAATACTTAGGTAAATAAGGTATTTTTGTTTATTATTTTTAATACATTTGCAAATATTTCCAAAGATCTGTTTAAAAAAAATGTATTTAATCCATTTGAGAAGAAGGCAGCACCCAAACAGCACCCAAACAGCACCCAGACAGCACCCAGACAGTGTTCAGACAGCACCCAGACAGCACCCAGACAGTGTTCAGACAGCACCCAGACAGTGTTCAGACAGCACCCAGACAGTGTTCAGACAGCACCCAGACAGCACCCAGACAGCACCCAGACAGCACCCAGACAGTGTTCAGACAGCACCCAGACAGTGTTCAGACAGCACCCAGACAGTGTTCAGACAGCACCCAGACAGCACCCAGACAGCACCCAGACAGCACCCAGACAGTATAATGTAACAGCCTTATTGGTGCCGGAGAAGAAGGCTGTAATGTAACAGCGTTATTGGTGCCGGGAGAAGAAGGCTGTAATGTAACAGCCTTATTGGTGCCGGAGAAGAAGGCTGTAATGTAACAGCGTTATTGGTGCCGGAGAAGAAGGCTGTAATGTAACAGCCTTATTGGTGCCGGAGAAGAAGGCTGTAATGTAACAGCGTTATTGGTGCCGGAGAAGAAGGCTGTAATGTAACAGCCTTATTGGTGCCGGAGAAGAAGGCTGACAATTTACCGTTGTGTTTTTTGTTTGTTTGTTTATTTGCAACTTATTTTTTAAAACTTATTTTGTACATAATGTTGCCGCTACCTTCTCTTATGACTGAACATAACTTCTGGACATCAGGACTGCGATTACTCACCGCGGACTGGCAGAATCCTTTTCTTCCTTTAACAGGTCTGACGAGGCTTTTGTTTTATGTTTTTTGTATTTCTATGTTTTGGCCGGGTTCTCAATCAGGGACAGCTGTCTATCGTTGTCTCTGATTGGGAATCATACTTAGGCAGCCTTTTCCCTTTTGTCATTGTGGGAAGTTGTCTCTGTTAGGGGCACTATAGCCTTTGTAAGCTTCAAGGTCGTTTTTGTTATTAATTGTTTTGTTGGCGACATATTAACAAATAAAAGAAAATGTAGGCTCACCATGCTGCACCTTGGTCTCATTCCGACGATAGTCGTGACAATATACTGCATGGGCATGATAGAACAACAGCGTCTGGTAAGAAATGGGGCGGCGGACTATGTATTTTGTAAATAACAGCTGGTGCACGATATCTAAGGAAAACTCAAGCTATTGTTCGCCCGAGGTAGAGTATCTCATGATAAACTATAGACCTACCGTATTTTTCGTAGCTGTTTACATACTACCACAGTCAGAAGCTGGCACTAAGATAGCATTGAATGAGCTGTATTCCGCCATAAGAAAAGGCTCACCCAGAGGCGGAGCTCCTTGTAGCCGGAAACTTACATTTACATTACATTTAAGTCATTTAACAGACGCTCTTATCCAGAGTGACTTACAAATTGGTGCATTCACCTTATGACATCCAGTGGAACAGTCACTTTACAATAGTGCATCTAAATCTTAAAGGGGGGGTGAGAAGGATAACTTTATCCTATCCTAGGTATTCCTTAAAGAGGTGGGGTTTCAGGTGTCTCCGGAAGGTGGTGATTGACTCCGCTGTCCTGGCGTCATGAGGGAGTTTGGGGGGCCAGAGCAGCGAACAGTTTTGACTGGGCTGAGCGGGAACTGTACTTCCTGTACTTAAAAACCTAATTTCTCTCAACATGTTAAATGTTCAATCAGAGGGAAAAAACTCTGGACAACCTTTACTCCACACACAGGGATGCATACAAAGCTCTCCCTCGCCCTCCATTTGGCAAATCTGATCCTAATTCTATCCTCCTGATTCCTGCTTACTATCTCCTGGAAGCACCTATCTAGATCAATAAAAAGTGGTTTCAGATGCTAAACTACTCTCTCTCTCTCTCTCTGTTTTCTCTCTCTGTCTCTAG
>NC_060182.1:4090299-4099549 GCF_021184085.1 Oncorhynchus gorbuscha | reverse complement strand
CACCAGATATTAGTTACCAGATACCAGTTATTCCCTCCGTCAAGCAATCAAACAGACAAAACGTCAGTATAGAGACAAAGTGGAGTCTCAATTCAACGACTTAGATACGAGACGTATGATCTACAGCCAATCACGGATTATAAACCAGCAACGTCGCGGATACTGACATCCAGACAAGCTAAACACCTTCTTTGACGGCTTTGAGGATAAAACAGTGCCCTCAAAGCGGCCCGCTCCCAATGACTGTGGGCTCTCCTTCTCCGTGGCCAACGTGAGTAAGACATTTAAGGATTTTTACCCTGGTAAGGCTGTCAACCCAGACAGCATCCCTATCCACATCCTCGGAGCATCCGCAGACCAGCTGGCTGGAGTGTTTTACGGACATATTCAATCTCTCCCTATCCCAGTCTGCTGTCCCGACTTGCTACAAGATTCCCACCATATACCTGTACCCAAGAAAGCAAAGGTTACTGAACTAAATGTCTATCTCCTCGTAGTACTCACTTCTGTCATCATGAAGTGCTTTGAGAGGCTAGTTAGGGATCATATCACCTCTACCTAACCTGACACCCCAGACCAGGGGTGGGCGACTCCAGTCCTCAATGGCCTAATAGGTCTCACACTTTTTCTCCATCCCTAGCAAACATAGCTGATTAATCAAGTTGCATTCTAAACTGAAAATCATGATTAGGCAAAACTGTGACACCAATCAGTCCCATGAGGACTGGAATTGCCCACCCCTGCCCTAGACCCACTTCAATTTACTCACCGCCTGGGAGACTTGATACAAAAAGTATCAATATACAAAAATACAACCCCCAGGACTCTTAAAGAATGTCATATAAATGTTAATTGTATTTTTTTTATCACAGAAACAATGAGAAAATATAGCAAAATAAATAATGAAATGTTAATTATTTAAAGCAGCCTGAGAGTAGCCGCAATCGGCCTGAGCCCAAAGTAATACATTTGGGCCAGATAACTCACACCGGAATTGGCCTGATTCCCAAGTAATATATACATTTTGGCCAGATAATGAAATGCTAATTATATAAAGCAACCCGTGTAATCATCTGCCAGAGAGTAGCCCCAATTGGCCCGAGAGCCAAGTAATACATTTGGGCCAGATAACTCTCACCGGAATTGGCCCGAGCTCAATCCCCGCATTCCAGCCATAAGTAATACTGCCGAAGGCGGCCCAAACTCAGGCCTCATGACGTCGGCCGAGTCTTACTCTCTGCCGAGTGCCCCGACTCTCAGACGGAATCGGCCCAGATCCACTGTGCTAGCTGGGGACTCTATGCCAATAATTACATTTAGAGGATTGGAGGAATCTAAATGAATATGTAAGAGGAATTTGTCATTAGGGAAAATCTGATGAGAGTGAGAGTATCTAAGGGGCTTTTATATCATTCTCAGTGATTTAATAATAATTCTGCACCGCCCTATGGGACTCCCAATCACAGTCGGATGTGACACAGTCTGGATTTGAACCAGGGACCACTTCGCTACTCAGGAGACATGATCTACATGACCAATATATATTGTCCTGCTAATTGCCCATCCTAGAAACATTGTTTGCGGAATTCACAGCCTACTACGCTTGTGGAAAAACAGGTTAATAATAATAATAATAATAATTATAATATTGTTTTACCCCTTCCAAACTTGTAAAAGGTTCCAATTGATGTTCCAAACTTGTTAAAGGTTCCAATTGATGTTCCAAACTTGTTAAAGGTTCCAATTGATGTTCCAAACTTGTTAAATGTTCCAATTGATGTTCCAAACATGCTAAAGGTTCCAATTGATGTTCCAAACTTGTAAAAGGTTCCAATTGATGTTCCAAACATGCTAAAGGTTCCAATTGATGTTCCAAACTTGTTAAAGGTTCCAATTGATGTTCCAAGCTTGTTAAAGGTTCCAATTGATGTTCCAAGCTTGTTAAATGTTCCAATTGATGTTCCAAACATGCTAAAGGTTCCAATTGATGTTCCAAACATGCTAAAGGTTCCAATTGATGTTCCAAACATGCTAAAGGTTCCAATTGATGTTCCAAACTTGTTAAAGGTTCCAATTGATGTTCCAAACTTGTTAAAGTTTCCAATTGATAAAGTATTTTTTTTATCAATTAGTACGTTTGAGTTTAACCCCAATATTTGTTGAATTATTTGTTCCGTCTTTTCTGGTGGATTAAACTGAAATTGCAACCACGTTCTATGGCTTGTTTAAAAAATAACAATATTTTGGAGATTATTTCGTTTTCAAATAACCTAAAGTGAGACAGAAAAAGGCCATTCTTGAACATGGGGTGAGACATTGTTACTAATTTGTAAATAAAACCAGTTTGTTATTTAAAATGATTTATTTCTGTTTTTAGAGGGAGAGAAACCATAAGCCTACCATCACCTCATGGGTCGTGGTCTGTAGCATCTGTAGCTACACTGCGATGCAGTATCTTAGACTGCTGCGCCACTCAGGTGCTATACAACGTGACTGATCGGGAGTAGGCTGCAGTACTACAGTAAGAGCAAAATAATCCTAACATTTCCACACCCTAATTGTAGTCTAAGTTTCTCTTGGAATTAAAAACCTTTGTGTAACAACAGTTTTAGTAAGTAATACTGACAAAAAGTAACAAAGAAAAGAAAAGTGTATTTTTCTGGGTGTGCAGGACAGATGATTCGCAATTCTTAGATTATTGTTCTAAATTCTGATCACTTTCATCATCCTCATCATTCACTTCATTGAAATTCAATTTTGAAGTCGTGCACAATTATCAGTTTGTATTTAGGTGTATGTCGCCCATTCATTGTCAGTTAGAGACATATTAGCACCTTGGGACCCACAAGCATAATCAGTGCTCTAACTCCCCCTTGTGGTGGTCTGGAGCAATGAAGTAGTGACGCATGGTATTGTGCTAAACCACAAATTACCTCTAAATTCCGCAGCATAATCGCAAAAACTTTTAGTTGAGCAACCACTGTAGAGCACTCATCCTTGAAAGTATCGGTCTGAAACTTCGCTCACCCACTGCTGCCACATTGTGGACAACATCTAAATTACGCCCAGAGTCCTAAATTACTCTATGGCCTTTTTTTTGCATTTCAAAGATGATGTAACAAAAAAATAGAAAAAACAGATCTATTGTGTTATGTTCTACCACATTATTTTCACCTTTTCACAAACATCAAAGTGTTTCCTTTCAAATGGTACCAGGAATATGCATATCCTTGCTTCAGGTCCTGAGCTACAGGCAGTTTGATTTGGGTCCTGAGCTACAGGCAGTTTGATTCGGTCCTGAGCTACAGGCAGTTAGATTTGGGTCCTGAGCTACAGGCAGTTAGATTTGGGTCCTGAGCTACAGGCAGTTAGATTTGGGTCCTGAGCTACAGGCAGTTTGATTTGGTCCTGAGCTACAGGCAGTTTGATTTGGGTCCAGAGCTACAGGCAGTTTGATTCGGTCCTGAGCTACAGGCAGTTAGATTTGGGTCCTGAGCTACAGGCAGTTAGATTTGGGTCCTGAGCTACAGGCAGTTAGATTTGGGTCCTGAGCTACAGGCAGTTTGATTTGGTCCTGAGCTACAGGCAGTTTGATTTGGGTCCAGAGCTACAGGCAGTTTGATTCGGTCCTGAGCTACAGGCAGTTAGATTTGGGTCCTGAGCTACAGGCAGTTAGATCTGGGTCCTGAGCTACAGGCAGTTTGATTTGGGTCCTGAGCTACAGGCAGTTTGATTTGGGTCCTGAGCTACAGACAGTTAGATTTGGGTCCTGAGCTACAGACAGTTAGATTTGGGTCCTGAGCTACAGGCAGTTAGATTTGGGTCCTGAGCTACAGGCCGTTTGATTTTGGGTATGTTATTTGAGGAGGAAATTGAAAACAAGAGTCAGATCCTTTAGGATAAGACTGTAAAATGATAAAATGTGGAAAAAGTCAAGGGGTCTGAATGCACTATAAATATGACAAAATGTGTATTTTCTTCAACATTTTTAAAACTACATTACAATAAATCAAATGACGATTAATCGTTATTTTTGTACTTGGATGGTACTTTGGGAAAAAAATGACACTTATGCAAATTAACTGTAATTATCCTAAAATAGTAGTCTGTTTTGGGATTACCGTGGAGAGAAAAGGAACTCATCTTGATTATTACCGTCTCTATTCTCTACAAAAGTCGGTGTAATTAATGTGTTAGTCCTTAATTAATATGATCTAAGTGGAATGACTGGAATGTCACCAGAACGCCACCATCTGAAAGATGGATAAAACACAAGATGGATAAAACACAAGATGGATGAAACACAAGATGGATGAAACACAAGATGGATAAAACACAAGATGGATGAAACACAAGATGGATGAAACACAAGATGGATGAAACACAAGATGGATGAAACACAAGATGGATGAAACACAAGATGGATGAAACACAAGATGGATTAAACACAAGATGGATAAAACACAAGATGGATGAAACACAAGATGGATGAAACACAAGATGGATAAAACACAAGATGGATGAAACACAAGATGGATGAAACACAAGATGGATGAAACACTGTTTTAGTTTAGTTTAGTTTATTTTTACAGGGACAGTGCACATTAATCAACGTTTCAGTAAAAGTGCCGGTTTTAGCCAGCCGGCTAATTTTCAACCGCAGTCCCTGGGCAGGTTATTAAAAACAATTACAATATAGACAATAGCACCATAAACAGAGCAACATAGGACAAAAAGCAGCAAGACAAAATTCACACCCCATAACCTGTACACATACTCTACCCCACATACACACCCAATAACATCCACACACGCTGTACCCCACATACACACCCCATAACCTGTACACACGCTGTACCCCACATACACACCCCATAACATGTACACATGCTGTACCCCACATACACACCCCATAACCTGTACACACGCTGTACCCCACATACACACCCCATAACCTGTACACACGCTGTACCCCACATACACACCCCATAACCTCCACACACATACTCTACACCACATACACACCCCATAACCTGTACACACGCTGTACCCCACATACACACCCCATAACCTGTACACACGCTGTACCCCACATACACACCCCATAACATCCACACACGCTGTACCCCACATACACACTCCATAACCTGTACACACGCTGTACCCCACATACACACCCCATAACCTCCACACACATACTCTATACCACATACACACCCCATAACCTGCACACACGCTGTACCCAACATACACACCCCATAACCTGCACACACGCTGTACCCCACGGGGAACACACACAAGGGCACACAAACTGCAAGCAACGTTCCACATCAACATTCCACATCAACATTCCACATTGACATTCCACATCCACATTCCACATCAATACTACACATCAACATTCCACATCAACATTCCACATCAATACTACATTTACATTACATTTAAGTCATTTAGCAGACGCTCTTATCCAGAGCGACTTACAAATTGGTGCATTCACCTTATGACATTCAGTGGAACAGTCACTTTACAATAGTGCATCTAAAACTTAAGGGGGGGGGGGGGTGAGAGGGATTACTTATCCTATCCTAGGTATTCCTTAAAGAGGTGGGGTTTCAGGTGTCTCCGGAAGGTGGTGATTGACTCCGCTGTCCTGGCGTCGTGAGGGAGTTTGTTCCACCATTGGGGGCCAGGGCAGCGAACAGTTTTGACTGGGCTGAGCGGGAGCTGTACTTCCTCAGTGGTAGGGAGGCGAGCAGGCCAGAGGTGGATGAACGCAGTGCCCTTGTTTGGGTGTAGGGCCTGATCAGAGCCTGGAGGTACTGAGGTGCCGTTCCCCTCACAGCTCCGTAGGCAAGCACCATGGTCTTGTAGCGGATGCGAGCTTCAACTGGAAGCCAGTGGAGAGAACGGAGGAGCGGGGGTGACGTGAGAGAACTTGGGAAGGTTGAACACCAGACGGGCTGCGGCGTTCTGGATGAGTTGAAGGGGTTTAATGGCACAGGCAGGGAGCCCAGCCAACAGCGAGTTGCAGTAATCCAGACGGGAGATGACAAGTGCCTGGATTAGGACCTGCGCCGCTTCCTGTGTGAGGCAGGGTCGTACTCTGCGGATGTTGTAGAGCATGAACCTACAGGAACGGGCCACCGCCTTGATGTTGGTTGAGAACGACAGGGTGTTGTCCAGGATCACGCCAAGGTTCTTGGCGCTCTGGGAGGAGGACACAATGGAGTTGTCAACCGTGATGGCGAGATCATGGAACGGGCAGTCCTTCCCCGTGAGGAAGAGCAGCTCCGTCTTGCCGAGGTTCAGCTTGCGGTGGTGATCCGTCATCCACACTGATATGTCTGCCAGACATGCAGAGATGCGATTCGCCACCTGGTCATCAGAAGGGGGAAAGGAGAAGATTAATTGTGTGTCGTCTGCATAGCAATGATAAGAGAGACCATGTGAGGTTATGACAGAGCCAAGTGACTTGGTGTATAGCGAGAATAGGAGAGGGCCAAGAACAGAGCCCTGGGGGACACCAGTGGTGAGAGCGCGTGGTGAGGAGACAGATTCTCGCCACGCCACCTGGTAGGAGCGACCTGTCAGGTAGGACGCAATCCAAGCGTGGGCCGCGCCGGAGATGCCCAACTCGGAGAGGGTGGAGAGGAGGATCTGATGGTTCACAGTATCGAAGGCAGCCGATAGATCTAGAAGGATGAGAGCAGAGGAGAGAGAGTTAGCTTTAGCAGTGCGGAGCGCCTCCGTGATACAGAGGAGAGCAGTCTCAGTTGAATGACTAGTCTTGAAACCTGACTGATTTGGATCAAGAAGGTCATTCAGAGAGAGATAGCGGGAGAGCTGGCCAAGGACGGCACGTTCAAGAGTTTTGGAGAGAAAAGAAAGAAGGGATACTGGTCTGTAATTGTTGACATCGGAGGGATCGAGTGTAGGTTTTTTCAGAAGGGGTGCAACTCTCGCTCTCTTGAAGACGGAAGGGACGTAGCCAGCGGTCAGGGATGAGTTGATGAGCGAGGTGAGGTAAGGGAGAAGGTCTCCGGAAATGGTCTGGAGAAGAGAGGAGGGGATAGGGTCAAGCGGGCAGGTTGTTGGGCGGCCGGCCGTCACAAGACGCGAGATTTCATCTGGAGAGAGAGGGGAGAAAGAGGTCAGAGCACAGGGTAGGGCAGTGTGAGCAGAACCAGCGGTGTCGTTTGACTTAGCAAATGAGGATCGGATGTCGTCGACCTTCTTTTCAAAATGGTTGACGAAGTCATCTGCAGAGAGGGAGGAGGGGGGAGGGGGAGGAGGATTCAGGAGGGAGGAGAAGGTGGCAAAGAGCTTCCTAGGGTTAGAGGCAGATGCTTGGAATTTAGCGTGGTAGAAAGTGGCTTTAGCAGCAGAGACAGAGGAGGAAAATGTAGAGAGGAGGGAGTGAAAGGATGCCAGGTCCGCAGGGAGGCGAGTTTTCCTCCATTTCCGCTCGGCTGCCCGGAGCCCTGTTCTGTGAGCTCGCAATGAGTCATCGAGCCACGGAGCGGGAGGGGAGGACCGAGCCGGCCTGGAGGATAGGGGACATAGAGAGTCAAGGGATGCAGAGAGGGAGGAGAGGAGGGTTGAGGAGGCAGAATCAGGAGATAGGTGGGAGAAGGTTTGAGCGGAGGGAAGAGATGATAGGATGGAAGAGGAGAGAGTAGCGGGGGAGAGAGAGCGAAGGTTGGGACGGCGCGATACCATCCGAGTAGGGGCAGTGTGGGAGGTGTTGGATGAGAGCGAGAGGGAAAAGGATACAAGGTGGTGGTCGGAGACTTGGAGGGGAGTTGCAATGAGGTTAGTGGAAGAACAGCATCTAGTAAAGATGAGGTCGAGCGTATTGCCTGCCTTGTGAGTAGGGGGAAGGTGAGAGGGTGAGGTCAAAAGAGGAGAGGAGTGGAAAGAAGGAGGCAGAGAGGAAAGAGTCAAAGGTAGACGTGGGGAGGTTGAAGTCGCCCAGAACTGTGAGAGGTGAGCCGTCCTCAGGAAAGGAGCTTATCAAGGCATCAAGCTCATTGATGAACTCTCCGAGGGAACCTGGAGGGCGATAAATGATAAGGATGTTAAGCTTGAAAGGGCTAGTAACTGTGACAGCATGGAATTCAAAGGAGGCGATAGACAGATGGGTAAGGGGAGAAAGAGAGAATGACCACTTGGGAGAGATGAGGATCCCGGTGCCACCACCCCGCTGACCAGACGCTCTCGGGGTGTGCGAGAACACGTGGGCGGACGAAGAGAGAGCAGTAGGAGTAGCAGTGTTGTCTGTGGTGATTCATGTTTCCGTCAGTGCCAAGAAGTCGAGGGACTGGAGGGAGGCATAGGCTGAGATGAACTCTGCCTTGTTGACCGCAGATTGGCAGTTCCAGAGGCTACCGGAGACCTGGAACTCCACGTGGGTCGTGCGCGCTGGGACCACCAGAGTAGGGTGGCCGCGGCCACGCGGTGTGGAGCGTTTGTATGGTCTGTGCAGAGAGGAGAGAACAGGGATGAACAGACACATAGTTGACAGGCTACAGAAGAGGCTACGCTAATGCAAAGGAGATTGGAATGACAAGTGGACTACACGTCTCGAATGTTCAGAAAGTTAAGCTACGTAGCAAGAATCTTATTGACTAAAATGATTAAAATGATACAGTACTGCTGAAGTAGGCCAGCTGGCAGTGGGTGCGTTGTTGACACTACACTAATCAAGTCGTTCCGTTGAGTGTAATAGTTTCTGCAGTGTTGCTATTCGGGGGCTAGCTGGCTAGCTAGCAGTGTTGTTTACGTTACGTTGCGTTAAAAGAACGACAATAGCTGGCTAGCGAACCTAGAAAATCGCTCTAGACTACACAATTATCTACTACACATCAACATTCCACATCAATACTACACATCAACATTCCACATCAACATTCCACATCAACATTACACATCAATACTACACATCAACATTCCACATCAACATTACACATCAACATCCCACATCCATACTACACATCAACATTCCACATCAACATTCCAAACCAATACTACACAAAAACACTCCACATCAACATTACACATCAACATTCCAAACCAATACTACCCCACATACACACCCCATAACCTGTACACATACTCTACCCCACATACACACCCCATAACCTGTACACATACTCTACACCACATACACACCCCATAACCTGTACACATACTCTACCCCACATACACACCCCATAACCTGTACACATACTCTACCCCACATACACAC
>NC_060182.1:4080299-4085299 GCF_021184085.1 Oncorhynchus gorbuscha | reverse complement strand
GACAAGTATTTTACCACATCCACTGAGGATGTCTCCAACGATGATGCAACCCTTCAGAACTATCGTGGCCTTGCATATCTTCGCATGCGTTTGTTAACTCTCTAGGCCTTATGTTTGATGCACATCAAGAACTATCTGAACTATCTGTCACTCGAACTCCAAAAAATTGTGATTGCACAATTATTACTGCCAACAGGGTTGTCACCAGGGAAGCGAGGGTGTTCGGTTCAATGGCAGAAGCGGCCGACACACACAACTCAGCCAGAGAGGGATTCAAGAGAAATCTTTCCAAGGTCGTCAAACTGAATGGTGGAAGACCCAGCGACAGAGTCCTTAATCAGAGGGAGTTTTTCGAGAGTTTGGCGAGGAACATGGAGGCTAGAATGTTCTCTCAAGGAGGACGGGCGTATGTTTTAGGCGCAATACTGGCAGGTGGACCCAGGAAACACTCTATGGAGAAACAGAGATAGAATCTCTCTGCCAGTGGTTTGGATTGACAGTCGGTCATGAAGACCTACAGGCAGTACAGGAACACTGTATGGTAATGATAAAGGAGACATTCTAGATGGACTTAAAGAGCTGGTCATGGAGGTTAGCACCGCAGAATGCAAATGGAGATTTTCTCAAATGAATCTGATTTGCACTCAACCCGTGCTTCTCTGCATACCTACACCATATCAGGCCCTACTCTTTCAGAATCTTGTAGACCAACCTTTGACCAAATCCAACCCAGTCCCCCAGTTGTGAGGTCATGAATTTCTAAAAGGATGTGTAACGGACACTTAAAAACAAGAAATAAGGGAGGAGAAGACGTAAGAGAAAATGGCTGTGTTGTAGGAGGTTTTTTTGAGAAAACTAAGGTTGGAACACACTTCTCCTTTACCTACTTGTTCTGTACTGTGAAGTTAATCTGAATATGTGCTTCATATTGTCACACAGGCAGGAGACCTATTCCTTATATTATCATGTGTTCTGCTGCAGCCTACATTGATTTATTTATTTCAAGTACCAGTCAAACGTTTGGACCCATTCAAGGGCTTTTATTTATTTATGACAGTCCCATTAAGTGCAAACTAGATGAGATGCTGCAGAATGCTGTGGTAGCCATGCTGGTTAAGTGTGCCTTGAATTCTAAATAAATCACTGACAGATTTACCAGAAAACCACACCCATCACCATCACACCTCCTCCTCCATGCTTCACGGTGGGAACCACACATGCAGAGATCATCCGTTCACCTACTCTGCGTCTCACAAAGACATGGTCGGTTGGAACCAAAAAAATCAAATTTGGACTCATCAGACCAAAGAACAGACGTCAATTGATCGAGTTTCTTTGCCCAAGCAAGTCTCTTCTTATTATTGGTGTCCTTTAGTAGTGGTTTCTTTGCAGCAATTCAACCATGAAGGCCTGATTCGCACAGTCTCCTCTGAACAGTTGATGTTGAGATGTGTCTGTTACTTGAACTCTGTGAAGCAGTTATTTGGGCTGCAATCTGAAACTGATAACTCTAATGAATTTATCCTCTGCATCAGAGGAAACTCTGGGTCTTCCTTTCCTGTGGCGGTCCTCATGAGAGCCAGTTAACTCTAATGAACTGATCCTCTGCAGCAGAAGTAACTCTGGGTCTTCCTTTCCTGTGGCGGTCCTCATGAGAGCCAGTTAACTCTAATGAACTTGTCCTCTGCAGCAGAGGTAACTCTGGGTCTTCCTTTCCTGTGGCGGTCCTCATGAGAGCCAGTTAACTCTAATGAACTTCTCCTCTGCAGCAGAGGTAACTCTGGGTCTTCCTTTCCTGTGGCGGTCCTCATGAGAGCCAGTTTCATCATAGCGCTTGATGGTTTTTGCAACTGCACTCGAAGAAACTTTCAAAGTTCTTGAAATTTTTCCGTATTGACTGACCTTCACGTCTTAATGTAATGATGGACTGTCATTTCTCTTTGCTTATTTGAGCTGTTCTTGCCATAATATGGACTTGGTCTTTTACCAAATAGGGCTATCTTCTGTATACCACTCCTACCTTGTCACAACACAACTGATGGTTGAGAGAACGCCAAGAGTGTGCAAAGCTGTCATCAAGTCAACGAGTGACTATTTAAAGAAACTCAAATATAAATTATATTTTGATTTGTTTAACACTTTTTTGGTTACTACATGATTCCATATGTGTTCTTTTATAGTGTTGATGTCTTCGCTATTATTCTACAATGTAGAAAAGAGTAAATATAAAGAAAAACCCTTGAATGGCAGGTGTTCTGCAGTGACACCTAAAAATGTTGCTGTACATTGACGTATTGAAAATGTGTCTTTAAGAACTTCGGGCTCGTAAAGCCACACGGCTATACTAGAGTATGTATATGTTTGATACCAACGCGTTAGCCGTGACGGTGGCACGACCTGTATCTCTCACATAACGAGATTCACTTTCTATGCTCTCTCTCCCCACCATCTCTGCTCCGATTAGACATAAGCCTGAACTCTCATCTCTCAAGTGTTGCACTTAATCATTTATTTTCGGACTATGCTGTAGGCCTCCAAAATATTTGATCAACTTTCAACAATGTTTTTTTTTACAAAAGAGAGAGAGAGAGGCTTTCAGCACAAGTGCTTTGGCCTTCACCAGCAAGTGAGCTGTACATCATTGGGTGAGTCAGTGAAACTGGAAAAGCTTTTTTAGGTCTATAATTTCCTCATCTCGTAGCCTACAATGTGTCTCCACACACCTCGGACTTGGCTATTGATGGATTCAAGAACAAGGTCCTTTATACTGATGTCTGTATCTCGGTTTGTCAGCGTCAAAGTAGCCTGCCATTTCGATCATTTGTTTGGTATTATTAACAAAGATTCTGGCAAAGTCTCCAGTCATGTGAAATGACGTCGAAATTCATGAAATTCGTTTTTATTAAGAGCTCCTGAGTGGTGCAGCAGTCTAAGGCAATGCATCTCCGTGTCACTACAGTCCCTGGTTCAAATCCAGTCACTATCACATCTGGCCGTGATTGGGAGTACCATAGTGCGGCGCACAATTGGCCCAGCGTCATCCGGGTTTGGCTGGATTAGGCTGTCATTGTAAATAAGAATTTGTTCTTAACTGACTTGCCTAGTTAAAATAAACTTCTGTCACGGCCTCTGCTCTATGCCACTATGCGAATGCGATGTGTTCTTTTTTTTCATGCATTCCGGTACCTCAGAACTCAGGTCCAGAACCTCAGAACTCTGGTCCGGAACCTCAGAACTCAGGTCCGGAACCTCAGAACTCAGGTCCGGAATCTCAGAACTCAGGTCACCCCCCTCTCGTGCTCACTGTTTGTTCTGGCACCTCCCGATTTACATATGAAGCACCGCCAAGGTGACAGGGAAGGAAAGGAGAAAACGTTGACGTGATCCTATATTTACGAGCATTAGATTTCAGTGTCAACAACGTCTAAGCCGTGAAAGATCCTTGAATGTACATTAAGCACAGGTGAAGACTGGTGGTAAACGACCAGACGTTCTGTTGTACAGAGGACTATATCCAGGGCACGGTTCAGAGCTGAAGTTGAGCCTCCTGTGGAAATCATAACATTTAGCTCTTTTTTTCTGCTGATAACAGTAATTATACAGAGCATAGAATGGCACAAAATCCTGAGCTTTGTCACACGAAGGAAGTCTCTGGGTTGTAATTATGTTGAGCGTTCCAGTGCCTTTAACCACTCAACAATAATATTTATCTCCAGGTTCGAGCAGGATTAGAAGCAGAGGCTCAAATAGCCCCTCCCCTCCATTATCTCATACATGGTCACCCAAGCATACATAATGCTACGGTTCCCTTGGTAACTAATGCTTCGTGTTGCTGTCGTGACCTCTGCGGGGAGGGCTGAAAGAGACGTCTGTCTTCCTCTAGTCTCATCTTCTAGTGTTGATGTATTAGAAGTGACCAGATCTAGAAAAGGAACATCAAAACAACCCACCCCTTCATGAATAACAAAGAGATCAGAAGGACAGTGACTTCAAAGCAAGAGTGTTTGTATCCCTATAGGCCTGGTCCAATGTAGTGCACGAGGTAGGGTGCTATGCACTAAGTAGGGTGCTATGAACTAGTAGGGAGCTATGCACTAAGTAGGGTGCTATGCACTAGGTAGGGTGCTATGCAGTAAGGAGGGTGCTATGCACTAAGTAGGGTGCTATGCACTAAGTAGGGTGCTATGCACTAAGTAGGGTACTGTGCACTAAGTAGGGTGCTATGCACTAAGTAGGGTGCTATGCACTAAGTAGGGTACTGTGCACTAACTATCCACTAAGTAGGGTGCTATGCACTAAGTAGGGTGCTATGCACTAAGTAGGGTGCTATGCACTAAGTAGGGTACTGTGCACTAACTATGCACTAAGTAGGGTGCTATGCACTAAGTAGGGTGCTATGAACTAGTAGGGTGCTATGCACTAAGTAGGGTGCTATGCACTAGGTAGGGTGCTCTGCAGTAAGGAGGGTGCTATGCACTAAGTAGGGTGCTATGCACTAAGTAGGGTGCTATGCACTAAGTAGGGTACTGTGCACTAAGTAGAGTGCTATGCACTAAGTAGGGTGCTATGCACTAAGTAGGGTACTGTGCACTAACTATGCACTAAGTAGGGTGCTATGCACTAAGTAGGGTGCTATGCACTAAGTAGGGTGCTATGCACTAAGTAGGGTACTGTGCACTAACTATGCACTGAGTAGGGTGCTATGCACTAAGTAGGGTCCTGTGCACTAACTATGCACTAAGTAGGGTGCTATGCACTAAGTAGGGTGCTATGCACTAAGTAGGGTGCTATGCACTAAGTAGGGTACTGTGCACTAACTACGCACTAAGTAGGGTGCTATGCACTAAGTAGGGTGCTATGCACTAAGTAGGGTGCTATGCACTAAGTAGGGTACTGTGCACTAACTATGCACTAAGTAGGGTGCTATGCACTAAGTAGGGTACTGTGCACTAAGTAGGGTGCTATGCACTAAGTAGGGTGCTATGCACTAAGTAGGGTAC
>NC_060182.1:4015299-4077799 GCF_021184085.1 Oncorhynchus gorbuscha | reverse complement strand
ATATACAGGGGGTACAGGTACTGAGTCAGTGTGCAGGGGTACAGGTTAGTAATGAGACTATATACAGGGGGTACAGGTACTGAGTCAGTGTGCAGGGGTACAGGTTAGTAATGAGACTATATACAGGGGGTACAGGTACTGAGTCAGTGTGCAGGGGTACAGGTTAGTAATGAGACTATATACAGGGGGTACAGGTACTGAGTCAGTGTGCAGGGGTACAGGTTAGTAATGAGACTATATACAGGGGGTACAGGTACTGAGTCAGTGTGCAGGGGTACAGGTTAGTAATGAGACTATATACAGGGGGGGTACAGGTACTGAGTCAGTGTGCAGGGGTACAGGTTAGTAATGAGACTATATACAGGGGGTACAGGTACTGTGTCAGTGTGCAGGGGTACAGGTTAGTAATGAGACTATATACAGGGGGTACAGGTACTGAGTCAGTGTGCAGGGGTACAGGTTAGTCGAGGTAATTTGTACATGTAGGTAGGGGTGAAGTGACTATGTATAGATCATAAACAGCGAGTAGCAACAATGTACAAAACAAATGGAGAGAGAGGTGTCAATGTAAATAGTCCTGTTTTCCATTTGATTAATTGTTCAGCAGTCTTATGGCTTGGGGGTTAAGCCGTTAAGGAGACTTTTGGTCCTGGACTTAGTGCTCCGGTACCGCTTGCCGTGGGGTAGCAGAGAAAACAGTCTATGACAATTTTATGGGCTTTCCTCTGACACCGCCTGGTATATAGGTCCTGGATGGCAGGAAGCTTGGCCCCAGTGATGTACTGGGCTGTATGCACTACCCTCTGTAGAGCCTTACGGTCAGACGCTGAGCAGTTGCCATACCAGGCGGTGATGCAACCGATCAGGAGGCTCTCAATGGTGCAGCTGTAGAAACTTTTGAGGATCTGGAGACCCATGCCAAACCTTTTTAGTCTCCTGAGGGGGAAAAGGCGTTGTCGCACCCTCTTCAGATCAGACCTCAGATCAGATAAGGATGAATCCTTGTTTGATGGATGCAGACAGAGCTAGCAGAGAGAGAAATCCTTGTTTGATGGATGCAGACAGAGCTAGCAGAGAGAGAAATCCTTGTTTGATGGATGCAGACAGAGCTAGCAGAGAGAGAAATCCTTGTTTGATGGATGCAGACAGAGATAGCAGAGAGAGATATCCTTGTTTGATGGATGCAGACAGAGCTAGCAGAGAGAGAACTCCTTGTTTGATGGATGCAGACAGAGCTAGCAGAGAGATGAATCATTGTTTGGTGGATGCAGACAGAGCTAGCAGAGAGATGAATCCTTGTTTGATGGATGCAGACAGAGCTAGCAGAGAGATGAATCCTTGTTTGATGGATGCAGACAGAGCTAGCAGAGAGAGAACTCCTTGTTTGATGGATGCAGACAGAGCTAGCAGAGAGAGAAAGGGCAACGTAAGAAGGAAGAAAATTACACAGTGAGACCCAGTCAATATTCACATAAATATATGGAATTCCCCTAAACCACATACACAAAATGGGGGAAACAAACAGTCTTTCCCATTGACCCCTATTTTAAAAAGCCAACTTCGCCGTTGATTTCATGTTATACAGAAATAACAAAACATGGCGAAAAGCTTCTGTGTTGTTCAATGTACAAAAGACGACTTTTCAACATTGTCTCCTCCGGAGAGTACTCACTACTTAAAAAAACAAACATACTATTGTAGAGCTTCCCTCGCGCCCCTTTTTTAATGACAGTGTTAGCAGGCAAGTGATTGAATTACTGTTAGCTACCTACAGGTTACATACCAGGTATAAAAAAAATACCAGGTCAAAAATCCCGACCGAGTGTTTCCAATGTTCCCACGTAGGGCCTGGGAGGGTATTCAGCGTGGATATTGCGGGGACACGTATCTATGTGTGTGGAAAATATTTCCTCACGGGTAAGACATGTAACTTGTTTAGTATAGTCGGTTTTTTGATCTCCACTCACTACTTGTAGCTTTTAGTTTGTTTGTGTTGTTGGTCTTGGCTAGCTTTAATGTTCTGGTTGGTAGGTAGCTCACAGTCACTACTTGTAGCTTTACAGTCAGTTTGTTTGTTGCTGGTCTTGGCTAGCTTTAATATTCTGGTTAGTAGGTAGCTAACACTCACTACTTGTAGCTTTACAATCAGTTTGTTTGTGTTGTTGGTCTTGGCTAGCTTTAATGTTGTGGTTGGTAGGTAGCTAACACTCACTACTTGTAGCTTTTAGCTTGTTTGTGTTGCTGGTCTTGGCTAGCTTTAATGTTCTGGTTGGTAGGTAGCTAACACTCACTACTTGTAGCTTTTAGCTTGTTTGTGTTGCTGGTCTTGGCTAGCTTTTATTGTTCTGGTTGGTAGGTAGCTAACACTCACTACGTGTAGCTTTTAGCTTGTTTGTGTTGCTGGTCTTGGCTAGCTTTTATTGTTCTGGTTGGTAGGTAGCTAACACTCACTACTTGTAGCTTTTAGTTTGTTTGTGTTGTTGGTCTTGGCAAGCTTTAATGTGCTGGTTGGTAGGTAGCTAACACTCACTACTTGTAGCTTTTAGTTTGTGTTGCTGGTCTTGGCTAGCTTTAATGTTCTGGTTGGTAGGTAGCTAACACTCACTACTTGTAGCTTTACAGTCAGTTTGTTTGTGTTGCTGGTCTTGGCTAGCTTTAATGTTCTGGTTGGTAGGTAGCTAACACTCACTACTTGTAGCTTTACAGTCAGTTTGTTTGTTGCTGGTCTTGGCTAGCTTTAATGTTCTGGTTAGTAGGTAGCTAACACTCACTACTTGTAGCTTTACAGTCAGTTTGTTTGTGTTGCTGGTCTTGGCTAGCTTTAATGTTCTGGTTGGTAGGTAGCTAACACTCACTACTTGTAGCTTTACAGTCAGTTTGTTTGTGTTGCTGGTCTTGGCTAGCTTTAATGTTCTGGTTGGTAGGTAGTTAACACTCACTACTTGTAGCTTTACAGTCAGTTTGTTTGTGTTGCTGGTCTTGGCTAGCTTTAATGTTCTGGTTGGTAGGTAGCTAACAGTCATTCAATCACTTGCCTGCTAACACGGTCATTAAAATGGGCGCGAGGGAAGCTCTACAATAGTATGTTTTTTTTGAGTAGTGAGAACTCTCCGGAGCAGACAATTTTGAAAAGTCTTCTTTAGACATGTTGTGCTTGTCTGAAATGTAATTTTGTAATTGACTAAAACAAGCAGACAGCAAAAACAATTGTTTTGCACCATTTTTTGTTGTTGCTGAGAGTCAATGGGGTAACCCAGGTAACCACGACGTTCCATCTAATACCGACTGGGACTGTAAACCACGGAACATTGTAGAGGAGCCGGTTGCCACGGAGACAGATGGTGCACTCTGGAACACCCGGTGGTCATAAAGCTTGTTTTCTTCCGTCTGGCTGTCGGCACTTAGATACCAGACAGAAAAGAGCGTCTGTTTTGGTTTTGCCACCCCCGCTTGCCGCGTGACCTCCTAACGACCCGGAGAGGAGGGGATGTTGTTAGCTTCAGAGTGGTGACAGTCAGTGGCTCTGGTTGTTCGAGCAGTGAGGGAGAACGTATTGAAATGTCTGATGAAAAGGGGTCTCAACACCCATGGAAACAAAACAACCCAATAACATCAGGGATCCAACAACCATATTTTACAGTAGTTATGGGGGTTATTTTCTGCTCATGCCTTCTCAACACCAAACCCACCACTGGTGTGGGTGGCCAAAGAACTCTATTTTAATTTCATCTGACCAAAACACTGGTTCCAATCCATGTGCTAATTCTATATTCAGCAAACTCCAGGCATTCGTATTTGTTAAATGACATGAATATTCAGCTCTATGGTCACACATACCAGTGGTGGGTTTGATGTTGAAATGACAATGCATGATCAGAAAAAAAAACAATCAGTTGAACTTGGACGCAATCTTCCAGCAAGACAATTTCCCAAGAACACATCAAAATTCACAAAACAAATATGTTGATAGGTCACAAAAATGAACATTTTCAGTCTCCGGACTTGAAACCCATTAAAAAGCTGTGGTTTGAATTGAAGAGGGCTGTCCAAAAGTGCAGGTGAAGGATTTCAAGAATCTGGAAAGATTCTGTATGGAGGAATGTTCTAAGATCCCTCCCAATGTGTTCTTAGAACTCAGAAATCATTTCAGAAAAAGGCTCAGTGCCATTAGGTGGGGTACTGAATGGTATTCAAAACACTGGTGGCAATCATTTTGACCTTTTTGAGGAAAAATATATTACTTGTTAATTAAACTAAATATTTTTTCTCTGAGCAATTGTATTACTGTAAAATAATATACTTTTTTTTAACGTACACTATCATTATTTATTTTATACAGTCATTTTTGCTCATCTTTATCAACGGTGTCAATAATTTGTCTAGACTAGTGGTCCAACCGATCGATCGCAATGGACTGGTCAATCTTCAAGGCATTCCTAGTCGATCACAATGGACTGGTCAATCTTCAAGGCATTCCTAGTCGATCACAATGGACTGGTCAATCTTCAAGGCATTCCTAATCGATCACAATGGACTGGTCAATCTTCAAGGCATTCCTAATAGATCACAATGGACTGGTCAATCTTCAAGGCATTCCTAGTCGATCACAATGAACTGGTCAATCTTCAAGGCATTCCTAGTCAATCACAATGGACTGGTCAATCTTCAAGGCATTCCTAGTCAATCACAATGGACTGGTCAATCTTCAAGGCATTCCTAGTCAATCACAATGGACTGGTCAATCTTCAAGGCATTCCTAGTCGATCACAATGGACTGGTCAATCTTCAAGGCATTCCTAGTCGATCACAATGGACTGGTCAATCTTCAAGGCATTCTTAATTGATCACAATGGACTGGTCAATCTTCAAGGCATTCCTAGTCGATCACAATGAACTGGTCAATCTTCAAGGCATTCCTAGTCAATCACAATGGACTGGTCAATCTTCAAGGCATTCCTAGTCAATCACAATGGACTGGTCAATCTTCAAGGCATTCCTAGTCAATCACAATGGACTGGTCAATCTTCAAGGCATTCCTAGTCGATCACAATGAACTGGTCAATCTTCAAGGCATTCCTAGTCAATCACAATGGACTGGTCAATCTTCAAGGCATTCCTAGTCAATCACAATGGACTGGTCAATCTTCAAGGCATTCCTAGTCTATCACAATGGACTGGTCAATCTTCAAGGCATTCCTAGTCGATCACAATGAACTGGTCAATCTTCAAGGCATTCCTAGTCGATCACAATGAACTGGTCAATCTTCAAGGCATTCCTAGTCAATCACAATGGACTGGTCAATCTTCAAGGCATTCCTAGTCAATCACAATGGACTGGTCAATCTTCAAGGCATTCCTAGTCAATCACAATGGACTGGTCAATCTTCAAGGCATTCCTAGTGATCACAATGTCAACTGGTCAATCTTCAAGGCATTCCTAGTCAATCACAATGGACTGTGTTGCCTGTTGGCCGTAGGTGCACTTGATTCAGAAGCCCTGTTGGTGATAGGTGCACTTGATTCAGAAGCCCTGTTGGTGATAGGTCAATCTTTCAGAAGTCCTGTTGTCGATCACAATGAACTGGATTCAGAAGCCCTGTTGGTGATAGGTGCAATTGATTCAGAAGCCCTGTTGCCCGTAGGTGCACTTGATTGAGAAGCCCTGTTGGCGATAGGTGCACTTGATTCAGAAGCCCTGTTGGTGATAGGTGCACTTGATTCAGAAGCCCTGTTGGTGATAGGTGCACTTGATTCATAAGCCCTGTTGGTAATAGGTTGCCCTGCGCACCATGTAGGCAAAAGGTTCCCATTTTGAACCCATTAATTTGTCTGAAAACACAAATTCTCCCTACCTGCTGGAATGGGAGATGCTAAATCGAGTGTTGGATACCTCCAAATCGCTGTGCCTACGACTTCCACATTCCCAGCCACAGTTTGATATTATCCTACTAGAGATACAGTAAAACCATGACCAGTCATAGACTGTCATAGAATACAGCAAAGAGCTGCTGTTTTTATGGGTGAGTTCATGTTTAAGTTTATATTCACCGCTGTCAACAATGTTTTTAATCAACACCATTACCAAACCCACAATAAGCTTGATTTCACAGAATGTTTTTAATCAACCCATTACTGTAAGTTATATTCACCGATTCAACAATGTTTTTAATCAACACCATTACCAAACCACAGGCAAAACAATGTTTTTAATCAACACCATTCCAAACCCATAAGTTGAACCCATTAAACCCAATTTGTCTGAAAACACCATTACCAAACCCACAATAATGGGATATTCATGCTGTCAAATCAACACCATTACCAAACCCACAATGTTGGATATTCAAAATCGTTTTTAATCAACACCATTCCAAACAATGTTTTTAATCAACACCATTACCAACCCACAATTCACCAACAATGTTTTTAATCCACATTACCAAACCCACAATAAGTTTGATATTATCCTGTCAACAATGTTTTTAATCAACACCATTACCAAACCCACAATAAGTTTATATTCACAACAATGTTTTTAATCAACACCATTACCAAACCCACAATAAGTTTATATTCTGTCAACAATGTTTTTAATCAACACCAAAAACCCACAATAAGTTTATATTCACCGCTGTCAACAATGTTTTTAATCAACACCATTACCAAACCCACAATAAGTTTATATTCACCGCTGTCAACAATGTTTTTAATCAACACCATTACCAAACCCACAATAAGCTATATTCACCGTTTGTTTTTAATCAACACCATTACAAACCCACAATAAGCTGTCAACAATGTTTTTAATCAACACCATTACCAAACCCACAATAAGTTTATATTCACCGCTGTCAACAATGTTTTTAATCAACACCATTACCAAACCCACAATAAGTTTATATTCACCGCTGTCAACAATGTTTTTAATCAACACCATTACCAAACCCACAATAAGCTTATATTCACCGCTGTCAACAATGTTTTTAATCAACACCATTACCAAACCCACAATAAGCTTCTCCCTGATTCCCTGATGTGTATTATTATCAGCAGCTTGTCTAATTTAATATAGAGAATTGTTTGACATTCTCTGGTTATAGGAACAACATGAATTTGTGCATGAGGCAGATGCAGATGTGGTGCGACTCGAGTTTGGCCATCAGGTGGAAGACGGTGTCCCCTCTCTCTGGTCAGAAGGATAGAGCAGGCACCGTGAGAGGCTCATCCTCCGCTGCTCTCTCCCTCCCTCTGTTGAGACTAATGCCGTGTTCAAAACAACTGGGAACTCGGAATTTGGAAATCTCAGGACTACTGACTTCAGTGCGTTTAAGACAACTGGAAACTTTGAAAAGAACGAGATCCGACTGGGAAAAATAGTTTTGAACTGTCATCCAAGTCGGAAACCAAGGATGTATTTTTTATTATATATTTTTTTTTATTGGGGGAGGGGGGGTTCCCAGTTGTCTTGAAAGCACCATGACAATTCCAGTAAAATAAAAAATAAAAAATTATTTACAAATTATTTCAATTTATGCCTCAAGTTGTATCTCTGGTTGTATCTGTATCTCAGTTCACAGGTCACCATGGCAACGCCCACCCGTAGCACGTGCTCCAGCAGGTATATTTCACTGGACATCCTCAAAGCCAACACCCCCTTTGGCCGCCTTTCCCTCCAGTTCTCTGCTGCCAATGACTCACTTACTTTAAGCATCAGCAGCTTACCGATCGCTGCAGCTGTACACAGCCCATCTGTAAATAGCCCATCCAACTACCTACCTCATCATGGGGGGGGCAGCGTAGCCTATTGGTTAGAGCATTGGACTAGTAACTGGAAGGTTGCAAGTTCAAATCCCTGAGCTGACAAGGTACAATTTCTGTTGCTCTGTTCCTGAACAAAGCAGTTCACTGTTTAAAATAAAAATGTGTTCTTAACTGACTTGCCTGGTAAAATAAATCCTATTTATTGCCTTACCTCCTTACTTCATTTGCACTCACTCTATATAGATGTTCTAATGTGTTATTGACTGTACTTTTGTCTGTCCCATGTGTAACTCTGTGTTGTTGTTTATTGTCCCACCACTTGGCCAGTTGTAAATGAGAACTTGTTCTCAACTGACCGACCTGGTTAAATAAAGGTGTTCTCAACTAGCCTACCTGGTTAAATAAAGGTGTTCTCAACTGGCCGACCTGGTTAAATAAAGGTGTTCTCAACTAGCCTACCTGGTTAAATAAAGGTGTTCTCAACTGGTTAAATAAAGGTTAAATAAAGGTGTTCTCACCTGGTTAAATAAAGGTGTTCTCAACTGGCCGACCTGGTTAAATAAAGGTGTTCTCAACTAGCCTACCTGGTTAAATAAATGTTCTCAAAGGTTAAATAAAGGTGTTCAACTAGCCTACCTGGTTAAATAAAGGTGTTCTCAACTAGCCTACCTTTAAATAAAGGTGTTCTCAACTAGCCTACCTGGTTAAATAAAGGTGTTCTCAACTAGCCTACCTGGTTAAATAAAGGTGTTCTCAACTAGCCTACCTGGTTAAATAAAGGTGTTCTCAACTAGCCTACCTGGTTAAATAAAGGTGTTCTCAACTAGCCTACCTGGTTAAATAAAAATAAAGGTGTTCTCAACTAGCCTACCTGGTTAAATAAAGGTGTTCTCAACTAGCCTACCTGGTTAAATAAAGGTGTTCTCAACTAGCCTACCTGGTTAAATAAAGGTGTTCTCAACTAGCCTACCTGGTTAAATAAAGGTGTTCTCAACTAGCCTACCTGGTTAAATAAAGGTGTTCTCAACTGGCCTACCTGGTTAAATAAAGGTGTTCTCAACTGGCCTACCTGGTTAAATAAAGGTGTTCTCAACTAGCCTACCTGGTTAAATAAAGGTGAAATAAAACAATTAAGACAATTAAAAATTGCCACAACAACTGATCTATTTCATAATCAAAGCTTGAGTTTTGAAATATAATATGTTCTGAGAAGAACAACATTGGCAGACCAGGCATATAGCATATAGCATATAGCATATAGCATATAGCATATAGCATATAGCATATAGCATATAGCATATAGCCAACATGCCGTGATAATGTATTCGGGCCTACTGCACAAACCTCATTCCTTACAGAACAGTTTTGATTAGGTTCATGTTACATTGTAACCCTCCTGTTGTGTTCATGTTAGTTAATTCTGTGTTCTCGGTCCAAAATGGCCGCCCCCATTATAGCTGATTATAAATCCATAATAATACATATGTTATCACCTAATGTTGTGTTAGATCTTTTTATCAACTTAAGTTCTTCTGTACATTACAAGTTTTTAACTTATATTTGATATTTATGGCCTGTAGGCCTCATTGACCTGAGCTCATACAACTCGTTTTTGAGTTTAAAAAAAAAAGCATAATATATGAATTATTTTTGACTATGACAAAAATCTCAGATAAAATATATTATGCTATTTATCACAGACTACTTTGTGTCAAAGTTTAACAAGGACATTTGTTTTGAAACCATTTCTAATTTTTAAATAATGTAACAAAATAGCATTTGTTGAGTTCACCAGTCAAAACAGACCAGTATGATTGTATTAGTAAAGAAAGGACATAGGCCTAAAACTACACATGAAAACTTTACCATATTGCAAAATGTCATGTCTTGAACACATGAAAGAACAACAGGAACAATAACAGCATTACCAACAAAGACAAAGATCAAAGATCATCAAAGACATTAAACTGATCACAATCTGCCAATCAATGGTGGTTCCATTTTGTTCTCATGCACATGTTGTACAATACGTGGTGGTTGTTGCATCCAAATATATGGTGAGGAAACTCAGGAGGCAACTCAGGCCTGTTCCTTCCTTGTGGTTATTTTTTTTTGGGGGGGGGGGGGGGCAGCTCCTGATCAAGACCACACGAGGTGAAGAAAATGTCACCTTATGTTGGTGTCCCTGGAGACGGCAGTCATTTCCAGAACCATTCGCTTCCCCTGGTTCTTTCGGGAACACTGTCAGCAGGTTCCCCTGGTTCCTTTTAGGAACACCCTCAGCAGGTTTTCATGGTTCCTTTCAGGAACACCCTCGGCAGGTTTCCATGGTTCCTTTCAGGAACACCCTCGGCAGGTTTCCATGGTTCCTTTCGGGAACACCCTCGGCAGGTTTCCATGGTTCCTTTCGGGAACACCCTCGGCAGGTTTCCATGGTTCCTTTCGGGAACACCCTCGGCAGGTTTCCATGGTTCCTTTCAGGAACACCCTCGGCAGGTTTCCCTGGTTCCTTTCAGGAACACCCTCAGCAGGTTTCCATGGTTCCTTTCAGGAACACCCTCGGCAGGTTTCCATGGTTCCTTTCAGGAACACCCTCAGCAGGTTTCCATGGTTCCTTTCAGGAACACCCTCGGCAGGTTTCCATGGTTCCTTTCAGGAACACCCTCGGCAGGTTTCCATGGTTCCTTTCAGGAACACCCTCGGCAGGTTTCCATGGTTCCTTTCAGGAACACCCTCGGCAGGTTTCCATGGTTCCTTTCAGGAACACCCTCGGCAGGTTTCCATGGTTCCTTTCAGGAACACCCTCGGCAGGTTTCCATGGTTCCTTTCAGGAACACCCTCGGCAGGTTTCCATGGTTCCTTTCAGGAACACCCTCGGCAGGTTTCCATGGTTCCTTTCAGGAACACTCTCGGCAGGTTTCCATGGTTCCTTTCAGGAACACCCTCGGCAGGTTTCCATGGTTCCTTTCGGGAACACCCTCGGCAGGTTTTCATGGTTCCTTTCGGGAACACCCTCGGCAGGTTTCCATGGTTCCTTTCGGGAACACCCTCGGCAGGTTTCCATGGTTCCTTTCGGGAACACCCTCGGCAGGTTTCCATGGTTCCTTTCGGGAACACCCTCGGCAGGTTTCCATGGTTCCTTTCGGGAACACCCTCGGCAGGTTTCCATGGTTCCTTTCAGGAACACCCTTGGCAGGTTTCCATGGTTCCTTTCGGGAACACCCTCGGCAGGTTTCCATGGTTCCTTTCAGGAACACCCTCGGCAGGTTTCCATGGTTCCTTTCAGGAACACCCTCGGCAGGTTTCCATGGTTCCTTTCAGGAACACCCTCGGCAGGTTTCCATGGTTCCTTTCAGGAACACCCTCGGCAGGTTTCCATGGTTCCTTTCAGGAACACCCTCGGCAGGTTTCCATGGTTCCTTTCAGGAACACCCTCGGCAGGTTTCAGGCATAACTTGTCCTGACATCACTTGCTGCCCCTATCTTTATTCCATATTGAGACAGTTTGCTTGGCATGAACTGTTTGAATGGGCAGAGTGCACTAAAAGCAATCAGACGCTCATCCACTTTGATGTCTGGACTTGGGTTATTGATGAGTGGAAGGCGCTCCAACCACTGTTGCCAAAACCTCTCTGATCGTTGCCAGCTTGACTTGTTAACGGCGGTCTGGTCTTGTATCACGGTTGTCGAAGCAAATCACCCGTGAAATGTCCGGAGTGAAGTAGTGGCACGAAGAATTGCAGGACCAGACTCTGCATCCCATAAACTGGTGGTAAATTAGTTTCTGGGTCTGTACACACCGGCCAAAATCAAGAGACCCACATATGCTTGGACGTCTGTCCGGTCCACCTCCTTCCAGGTAAACACGTCTCCCCTCCAATTTGGTCATGTTTATCACTATAGTCTCGATTCACTCTGTCAGGAACAGTTCGAAACAGGATTTTATGTCATCAACCCGGGATATGGCGTATCTCGTTGGCCCTGGGGTCATCCTGATAAGAGCCGAACAACCGACCTCTCCTCCGAGGTAGGGATGAAAACCAGGAAAAATGTCCATTCTTTGACCCGGAATGTAACAACAACCTCAGCAGGGTCCTCTTCCTCATCGCTGGATGGTTCCACATCGGTTGTCTCTTGGTCTGTATCATATTCTGTGTTGTCTTCAACTTCTGACACTTCCTTCTCTAATGCATCGTCCCTGTCAGTTTCCTGGCCTCTCTCCCTCCTCACCTGTGTCATGATCAAAGATATGATCAAGAGCCTCACATACAGTATATCGTTTGGTCATTGTGTTGCCACAGAATGAATTGTGAGCAAGGACTCACATACAGTAAATCGTTTGGTCATTGTGCTGCCACAGAATGAATTGTGAGCAAGGCCTCATAAAAGCTTTATATACCAGAGCTGCTATATATTATTAAAACAATATTGTGATTGTGAGAATGACAACAGGCGTGGCTCCCGTGGGGGTTGCCATGGTAGCCAAGAAGGGGAGTGAGGTGTGTGTGTGTGTGTGTGTGTGTGTGTGTGTGTGTGTGTGTGTGTGTGTGTGTGTGTGTGTGTGTGTGTGTGTGTGTGTGTGTGTGTGTGTGTGTGTGTGTGTGTGTGTGTGTGTGTGTGTGTGTGTGTGTGTGTGTGCTCAAAGACACATGCATGTGGGGGTCTGGGAGAGGCAGTGTGTTTATCTGATGAATGGGCATGTGCCTGAACTCAATTTAATACACTAGTCGTCGTCTCACCCATTCATTTCTAATGACCGGTCTTTTTTGGGCCTGGGAAAACCACAGGTGTACAAAAGTTAAATAAAACACCCAAAATATGATGTATTTTGTGTGTTCAGATGCCCTGTGTGGACAAAGTCATGGTACCTTATGACAATCAGATTAAATTAACTACATTTTTCAGAGGGAAAACTTGTAAATCGGTCCAATTTGCCCGGAATACAATAGGAGGGTTTTAAGTCATGTTTAAAAGTGGTTGGGGTCCACTGGTCCAGACACATAGGACTCTGTTTACTCAGTGGCACTACAGGACCTTGTATCGTTCTGTTAAAGCACATGAGGGAGTGAAGGACTTCGGTCGAGCTTTGTATTGGTATTGATGCTTTGTTCATCTCCTGTGAACAGAAATAAGGAATATAGCTGAGGTGAAACGACATAGGTTCCAAGGTCCTTTTCTAGGAGTTGGGCGAAGCTAGTGTGCTGTTATAGGAGAGCGATTGTACTTGATTTCATGTATATTAATGTCAGCATGTTTTCTGTACAACACATGACTCTCCCAGTGTCTGCTTGTGCGAAGTTGAGGATCACATTTCTATGTGAATTTCATCAGGACGACAAAAACTGACATACAGTGCCTTGCGAAAGTATTCGGCCCCTTTGAACTTTGCGACCTTTTGCCACATTTCAGGCTTCAAACATAAAGATATAAAACTGTATTTTTTTGTGAAGAATCAACAACAAGTGGGACACAATCATGAAGTGGAACTAAATTTATTGGATATTTCAAACTTTTTTAACAAATCAAAAACTGAAAAATTGGGTGTGCAAAATTATTCACAAAAAAATACAGTTTTATATCTTTATGTTTGAAGCCTGAAATCTGGCAAAAGGTCGCAAAGTTCAAAGGGGCCGAATACTTTCGCAAGGCACTGTATTGCAAGATAACGGAGATCCTTAATAAACAACCAGGAAGAGGAGCTGCAGGAGATAACGGAGATCCTTAATAAACAACCAGGAAGAGGAGCTGCAGGAGATAACGGAGATCCTTAATAAACAACCAGGAAGAGTAGCTGCAGGAGATAACGGAGATCCTTAATAAACAACCAGGAAGAGGAGCTGCAGGAGATAACGGAGATCCTTAATAAACAACCAGGAAGAGGAGCTGCAGGAGATAACGGAGATCCTTAATAAACAACCAGGAAGAGGAGCTGCAGGAGATAACGGAGATCCTTAATAAACAACCAGGAAGAGTAGCTGCAGGAGATAACGGAGATCCTTAATAAACAACCAGGAAGAGGAGCTGCAGGAGATAACGGAGATCCTTAATAAACAACCAGGAAGAGGAGCTGCTGCTTCAGCAGGAGATAACGGAGCTCCTAATAAAATACAACAATAACACTCTTGAAATGTCAGATGAAAGTATTTTTGTGTGTGCAAGTTATTGCTTGAGTGATTTTGTTACTATCATAAGTACTTAGCTGTCAAAATACTTATACATCTGCATCTGCATCTCTCTCTCTCTCTCTCTCTCTCTCTCTCTCTCTCTCTCTGTCTCTCTGTCTCTCTCTCTCTACCCTCTCTCTCTCTCTCTCTACCCTCTCTCTCTCTACCCTCTCTCTCTCTCTACCCTCTATATCCCCATATCTCCCTATCGCCCCCTACTGCCTAGTGGTTGGAGCATTGGGTCTGTTACCAAACGATCAATGGTTCGAATCCCAAACCCAACAAGGTGAAAAATCTGCCGATGTGCCCTTAAGCAAGGCACTTAACCCTAATTGCTTCTGTAAGTCACTCTGGATAAGAGCTTCTGTTAAATGTACATGTCTCCCTCTGTCTCCCACTGTCTCCCTCTGTCTCCCTCTGTCTCCCACTGTCTCCTTCTGTCTCCCTCTGTCTCTCTCTGTCTCCCACTGTCTCCCTCTGTCTCCCACCATCCCTTTATTCTGATTCAGAACGGGTTAAATGTGGATGACACCTTTCGGTTGAACGTTTCTCTCCCTCCCTTTCACCTCCCTCCCTCTCTCACTCTCTCCCACTCTCCCCCTCCCTTTAAACCTCTCTCCTCTCTCCCCCCGCTCCCTCCCTTACACTTCCCTCTCTCGCTCCCCTCCCTCCCTTTCACCTCCCTCTCTCTCTCTCATTCCCCTTCCTCCCTTCCACCTCTCTCTCTCTCATTCCCCTTCCTCCCTCCCTCTCTCTCCCCCCTCCGTCCCTCCCAATCCCCTCCCTCCTCCTCCCTCTCTCCCTGGGAGTGAATGATGAGGATGTTTACAGAGGCTTCTCTCTCTCAGCAGGATTTTAATCCCGTAGATATAACCTCTTATTATCTCAGCACGGTAAACACCATAGATCTAAACAACAACAACACATGCAGAGGTACAGTATAAGTTGGGGTAATGTTTCTGGTGATTATGATGCTAATAGAGCGAGAGGACAGGTGGAGAACAGTGAATCTATAGAACGGTATTTAGCAGCAGCATCAGCAGCAGAGGGAAGTCTATTTTATAAAAGGCAGTAGTTACCTTACGTCTCTTTCTCATTAGCCGAACATTAAACCTCTCTCACTCACACACTCACGACGCAAGCATGAATGCAAGCACACGCACATATTATATCTTACGCACGCACACACGCGAGCACACACACACGTGCACACACACACACGTCTCTCTGCTGTCCTCATAACCGTAGTGGTTGGCCAGGACATAGAGATATTATCCATAATGCACTGCTCTGCCCTTGTCCTGATCCTGCCTGCTGCTTACACTCAAAGACCTAAGATAATGAAATCTGAAAAAAAATGAAATATAAAATCAATTGGAGGACATTTTTTTAGTAGGAGAGAGAGCGAGAGAAGAGAACGAAATGTCTCAATTCAATCTGTAGCGCTGAAGATTCGCTTCGTAGACGGGTTGGTTCTTTAGCAACAAAACTGACGAGTGCGTAACTACGGGGAAAAACAGACGGGGTTGGCTTAGATTTGTTGATAACGTAAACTATATTTAGTCTCCAATGTTTATTGAACAAATATAGAACAGTTGCATAATGACCACTTGTTGTCTCTCAAATACATTGTTACAGTTGTTGGTTAGCTAGCTAGTGATTTTTTTAGCCACATATAGGATATAGACATGACATCAGTCAAAACACCTCAAAACAATGGTATCATAATATATGCCATTTAGCAGACGCTTTTATCCAAAGCAACTTACAGTCATGTGTGCATACATTCTACGCATGGGTGGTCCCGGGGATCGAACCCACTACCCTGGCATTACAAGCGCCATGCTCTACCAACTGAGCTACAGAAGGACCCTGTAGCTCAGTTGGACTCTGTGCACTACCACAGAGTCCTATTGACCCTGGTCTAAAGTAGTGCACTACCCCTATGGGCCCTGGTCTAAAGTAGTGCACTACCCCTATGGGTCCTGGTCTAAAGTAGTGCACTACCCCTATGGGTCCTGGTCTAAAGTAGTGCACTACCCCTATGGGCCCTGGTCTAAAGTAGTGCACTACCCCTATGGGTCCTGGTCTAAAGTAGTGCACTACCCCTATGGGCCCTGGTCTAAAGTAGTGCACTACCCCTATGGGCCCTGGTCTAAAGTAGTGCACTACCCCTATGGGCCCTGGTCTAAAGTAGTGCACTACCCCTATGGGTCCTGGTCTAAAGTAGTGCACTACCCCTATGGGTCCTGGTCTAAAGTAGTGCACTACCCCTATGGGCCCTGGTCTAAAGTAGTGCACTACCCCTATGGGTCCTGGTCTAAAGTAGTGCACTACCCCTATGGGCCCTGGTCTAAAGTAGTGCACTACCCCTATGGGCCCTGGTCTAAAGTAGTGCACTACCCCTATGGGCCCTGGTCTAAAGTAGTGCACTACCCCTATGGGCCCTGGTCTAAAGTAGTGCACTACCCCTATGGGTCCTGGTCTAAAGTAGTGCACTACCCCTATGGGCCCTGGTCTAAAGTAGTGCACTACCCCTATGGGTCCTGGTCTAAAGTAGTGCACTACCCCTATGGGTCATGGTATCATGGTATCATGGTATCAAGAACAAGATGAAATGATCCACATGGCAGTTTCTTGTCATTCTTGCTAGCAGTCTGGCCATCCAGAATCACAACAACACCCTGACTTCAGCAGTCTGGCCATCCAGAATCACAACAACACCCTGACTTCAGCAGTCTGGCCATCCAGAATCACAACAACACGCTGACTTCAGCAGTCTGGCCATCCAGAATCACAACAACACCCTGACTTCAGCAGTCTGGCCATCCAGAATCACAACAACACGCTGACTTCAGCAGTCTGGCCATCCAGAATCACAACAACACCCTGACTTCAGCAGTCTGGCCATCCAGAATCACAACAACACGCTGACTTCAGCAGTCTGGCCATCCAGAATCACAACAACACGCTGAAACAACACGCAGTCTGGCCATCCAGAATCACAACAACACGCTGACTTCAGCAGTCTGGCCATCCAGAATCACAACAACACGCTGACTTCAGCAGTCTGGCCATCCAGAATCACAACAACACGCTGACTTCAGCAGTCTGGCCATCCAGAATCACAACAACACCCTGACTTCAGCAGTCTGGCCATCCAGAATCACAACAACACGCTGACTTCAGCAGTCTGGCCATCCAGAATCACAACAACACCCTGACTTCAGCAGTCTGGCCATCCAGAATCACAACAACACGCTGACTTCAGCAGTCTGGCCATCCAGAATCACAACAACACGCTGACTTCAGCAGTCTGGCCATCCAGAATCACAACAACACGCTGACTTCAGCAGTCTGGCCATCCAGAATCACAACAACACGCTGACTTCAGCAGTCTGGCCATCCAGAATCACAACAACACGCTGACTTCAGCAGTCTGGCCATCCAGAATCACAACAACACCTGACTTCAGCAGTCTGGCCATCCAGAATCACAACAACACGCTGACTTCAGCAGTCTGGCCATCCAGAATCACAACAACACCCTGACTTCAGCAGTCTGGCCATCCAGAATCACAACAACACGCTGACTTCAGCAGTCTGGCCATCCAGAATCACAACAACACGCTGACTTCAGCAGTCTGGCCATCCAGAATCACAACAACACGCTGACTTCAGCAGTCTGGCCATCCAGAATCACAACAACACGCTGACTTCAGCAGTCTGGCCATCCAGAATCACAACAACACCCTGACTTCAGCAGTCTGGCCATCCAGAATCACAACAACACGCTGACTTCAGCAGTCTGGCCATCCAGAATCACAACAACACACTGACCTCAGCAGTCTGGCCATCCAGAATCACAACAACACGCTGACTTCAGCAGTCTGGCCATCCAGAATCACAATAACACGCTGACTTCAGCAGTCTGGCCATCCAGAATCACAACAACACGCTGACTGCAGTCTGGCCATCCAGAATCACAACAACACGCTGACTTCAGCAGTCTGGCCATCCAGAATCACAACAACACGCTGACTTCAGCAGTCTGGCCATCCAGAATCACAACAACACCCTGACTTCAGCAGTCTGGCCATCCAGAATCACAACAACACGCTGACTTCAGCAGTCTGGCCATCCAGAATCACAACAACACGCTGACTTCAGCAGTCTGGCCATCCAGAATCACAACAACACGCTGACTTCAGCAGTCTGGCCATCCAGAATCACAACAACACGCTGACTTCAGCAGTCTGGCCATCCAGAATCACAACAACACGCTGACTCTGGCCATCAGAATCACAACAACACGCTGACTTCAGCAGTCTGGCCATCCAGAATCACAACAACACGCTGACTTCAGCAGTCTGGCCATCCAGAATCACAACAACACGCTGACTTCAGCAGTCTGGCCATCCAGAATCACAACAACACCCTGACTTCAGCAGTCTGGCCATCCAGAATCACAACAACACGCTGACTTCAGCAGTCTGGCCATCCAGAATCACAACAACACCTGACTTCAGCAGTGATTCAGAATCACAACAACACGCTGACTTCAGCAGTCTGGCCATCCAGAATCACAACAACACGCTGACTTCAGCAGTCTGGCCATCCAGAATCACAACAACACGCTGACTTCAGCAGTCTGGCCATCCAGAATCACAACAACACGCTGACTTCAGCAGTCTGGCCATCCAGAATCACAACAACACGCTGACTGCAGTCTGGCCATCCAGAATCACAACAACACGCTGACTTCAGCAGTCTGGCCATCCAGAATCACAACAACACGCTGACTTCAGCAGTCTGGCCATCCAGAATCACAACAACACGCTGACTTCAGCAGTCTGGCCATCAGAATCACAACAACACGCTGACTTCAGCAGTCTGGCCATCCAGAATCACAACAACACGCTGACTTCAGCAGTCTGGCCATCCAGAATCACAACAACACGCTGACTTCAGCAGTCTGGCCATCCAGAATCACAACAACACCCTGACTTCAGCAGTCTGGCCATCCAGAATCACAACAACACGCTGACTTCAGCAGTCTGGCCATCCAGAATCACAACAACACGCTGACTTCAGCAGTCTGGCCATCCAGAATCACAACAACACGCTGACTTCAGCAGTCTGGCCATCCAGAATCACAACAACACGCTGACCTCAGAGTCTGGCCATCAGAATCACAACAACACGTCTGACTTCAGCAGTCTGGCCATCCAGAATCACAACAACACGGCTGACTTCAGCAGTCTGGCCATCCAGAATCACAACAACACGCTGACTTCAGCAGTCTGGCCATCCAGAATCACAACAACACGCTGACTGCAGTCTGGCCATCCAGAATCACAACAACACGCTGACTTCAGCAGTCTGGCCATCCAGAATCACAACAACACGCTGACTTCAGCAGTCTGGCCATCCAGAATCACAACAACACCCTGACTTCAGCAGTCTGGCCATCCAGAATCACAACAACACGCTGACTTCAGCAGTCTGGCCATCCAGAATCACAACAACACGCTGACTTCAGCAGTCTGGCCATCCAGAATCACAACAACACGCTGACTTCAGCAGTCTGGCCATCCAGAATCACAACAACACGCTGACTTCAGCAGTCTGGCCATCCAGAATCACAACAACACGCTGACTTCAGCAGTCTGGCCATCCAGAATCACAACAACACGCTGACTGCAGTCTGGCCATCCAGAATCACAACAACACGCTGACTTCAGCAGTCTGGCCATCCAGAATCACAACAACACGCTGACCTCAGCAGTCTGGCCATCCAGAATCACAACAACACGCTGACTTCAGCAGTCTGGCCATCCAGAATCCACTCAGCAGTCTGGCCAATCAGAATCAAACAACACGCTGACTTCAGCAGTCTGGCCATCCAGAATCACAACAACACGCTGACTTCAGCAGTCTGGCCATCCAGAATCACAACAACACGCTGACTTCAGCAGTCTGGCCATCCAGAATCACAACAACACCCTGACTTCAGCAGTCTGGCCATCCAGAATCACAACAACACGCTGACTTCAGCAGTCTGGCCATCCAGAATCACAACAACACCCTGACTTCAGCAGTCTGGCCATCCAGAATCACAACAACACGCTGACTTCAGCAGTCTGGCCATCCAGAATCACAACAACACGCTGACTTCAGCAGTCTGGCCATCCAGAATCACAACAACACGCTGACTTCAGCAGTCTGGCCATCCAGAATCACAACAACACGCTGACCTCAGCAGTCTGGCCATCCAGAATCACAACAACACGCTGACTTCAGCAGTCTGGCCATCCAGAATCACAACAACACGCTGACTTCAGCAGTCTGGCCATCCAGAATCACAACAACACGCTGACTTCAGCAGTCTGGCCATCCAGAATCACAACAACACCCTGACTTCAGCAGTCTGGCCATCCAGAATCACAACAACACGCTGACTTCAGCAGTCTGGCCATCCAGAATCACAACAACACCCTGACTTCAGCAGTCTGGCCATCCAGAATCACAACAACACGCTGACTTCAGCAGTCTGGCCATCCAGAATCACAACAACACCCTGACTTCAGCAGTCTGGCCATCCAGAATCACAACAACACGCTGACCTCAGCAGTCTGGCCATCCAGAATCACAACAACACGCTGACTTCAGCAGTCTGGCCATCCAGAATCACAACAACACGCTGACCTCAGCAGTCTGGCCATCCAGAATTACAACAACACGCTGACTTCAGCAGTCTGGCCATCCAGAATCACAACAACACGCTGACTTCAGCAGTCTGGCCATCCAGAATCACAACAACACCCTGACTTCAGCAGTCTGGCCATCCAGAATCACAACAACACCCTGACTTCAGCAGTCTGGCCATCCAGAATCACAACAACACGCTGACTTCAGCAGTTTGGCCATCCAGAATCACAACAACACGCTGACTTCAGCAGTCTGGCCATCCAGAATCACAACAACATGCTGACTTCAGCAGTCTGGCCATCCAGAATCACAACAACACGCTGACTTCAGCAGTCTGGCCATCCAGAATCACAACAACACCCTGACTTCAGCAGTCTGGCCATCCAGAATCACAACAACACGCTGACCTCAGCAGTCTGGCCATCCAGAATCACAGTTGAAATAGGAGCAAAGTGGGCAGAACAAGCAAGGAGGTGGGCAGAGCCAAGGACGAGCTAGTGAGATCCTATTGGCGCGTTCTAGCGTATATTAGCATAATTCTGTGAGCGAACTCGGCATGTTCAATAACTCAATTTGCTCCTTGCGCTCTCATCGCTGCAATTCCCCAACGGGCTCGGGAGGCGAAGGTCGGATCATGCGCCCTCCGAAACATGACCCGTCAAACCGCGCTACTTAACACCCGCCCGCTTCAACCGGAAGCCAGCCACACCAACGTGTTGGAGGAAACGCCGTTCAACTGACGACCGAGGTCGGACTGCAGGCGCCCGGCTCACCACAAGGAGTCGCTAGAGCACAATGAGCCAAGTAAAGGCCCCTCGGCCAAACCTTCCCGTAACCCAGAGGACCCCGGGTCAATTGTGCACTGCCCTATGGGACTAGAGATCACAGCCGGTTGTGATACAACCCAGGATCGAACCCGAGTCTGCAGAGACGCCTCAAGCATTGCGATGCAGTGCCGTAGAACGACTGTGCCACTCATGGGGCCCGCACTCCTTCTAAACAATGCAGTTTTTAGAAACTGTCTAGAAAACGTAGTCCGGAAAACGTAGTCCGGAAAACGTAGTCCACTCTGTTTGTTACAGATTGTAGTTTTTTTGGAAACAAAAAACTGTATGGAAAACCAATGTGTCATCGATGAGAAAATGTGCAGAATGTTGGCCAAAATCCATCTCGCACCATCTTCTCCCCACTGACGGACACTGCGCTTCCTCTCAACACCATATTTGGTCGTGAGTGGAAACACCATATTTGGTCGTGAGTGGAAACGCCAACCGGATGGATGCCTCACATTTTATACATCCTGTGAAACATCTGTCTCATTGTTCCATCTGTGGCTATATTCTACATGTTTCTACCTACCTAGCCTTTTCAAACAACTGGAGGACACTGGACTTCCTCTCAACACCATATTTGGTCGTGAGTGGAAACACCATATTTGGTCGTGAGTGGAAACACCACATTTGGTCTTGAGTGGAAACGCCAACCGGATGCCTCACATTTTATACATCCTCCCTGCCATTTTCAAGGATAAATCTGCAGTTCAAACAATATCAAAATCCCAACTGTATTTAATTAATTTATTTATGTTGCTCCTTTGCACCCCATTATTTTTATTTCTACTTTGCACATTCTTCCACTGCAAATCTCCCATTCCAGTGTTTTACTTGCTATATTGTATTTACCTTTTTTTGCCTTTACCTCCCTTATCTCACCTCATTTGCTCACATCATATATAGACTTGTTTCTACTGTATTATTGACTGTATGTTTGTTTTACTCCATGTGTAACTCTGTGTCGTTGTATCTGTCGAACTGCTTTGCTTTATCTTGGCCAGGTCGCAATTGTAAATGAGAACTTGTTCTCAACTTGTGAAATAAAAATAAGTAAATAAATAAATAAAAAGCTGTCAAGAAACAGCTGGAGGACAGGGATGGATTAACGTAACTATTTACAGACAGAGCTATGGATGCAATGACTGACCAGCCATGATATGAACATCATAGTTTTAACCCGGGTTTTGAAGCTATACAGTATTTGTTTACAATTGCATTGTTTACAAACAATGGAGTAAAACACGCTTATATTGTGGGTTCTGATGAGTTCTGATGGGTTCTGATGGGTTTAAGACAGATGAACTAAGCTCATGTGGAAGTCATATGTTATATTCTGATGAGTTTAAGACAGATGAACTAAGCTCATGTGGAAGTCATGTGTTATATTCTGATGGGTTTAAGACAGATGAACTAAACTCATGTGGAAGTCATGTGTTATATTCTGATGGGTTTAAGACAGATGAACTAAACTCATGTGGAAGTCATGTGTTATATTCTGATGGGTTTAAGACAGATGAACTAAGCTCATGTGGAAGTCATGTGTTATATTCTTCAACAATCAATTGGTGATACGGTAACATACATAACGAACAAAAATACAAAACACAACACATAACAAATACAATGATTTTACTGAGTTATAGTTTATATAAGGAACTCAATCAATTTAAATGAATTCATTAGCCCTAGTCTATGGATTTCACATGACTGGGAATAGACTTATACAGCTGTTGGTCACAGATACCTTTAAAAAGGTTGTGGATCAGAAACCCTGTCAGTATCTGATGTGACCACCATTTTCCTCATGCAACGCGACATCTCCGCCACGTAGAGTTGATCAGGCTATCTCTTCTTCTTATTGGTGTCCTTTAGTAGTGGTTTCTTTGCAGCAATTGGACCATGAAGGCCTGATTCAAGCAGTCTCCTCTGAACAGTTGATGTTGAGATATGTCTCTTACTTGAACTCTTTGAAGCATTTATTTGGGCTGCAATTTCTGAGGCTGGTAACTCTAATGAACTCTCTGCAGCAGAGGGAACTCTGGGTCTTCCTTTCATCATAGCGCTTGAGGGTTTTTGCGACTGCACTTGAAGAAACTTTCAAAGTTCTTGAAATTTTCCGGATTGACTGACCTTCATGTCTTATAGTAATGATGCACTGTCATTTCTCTTTGCTTATCTGAGCTGTTCTTGCCATAATATGGACTTGGTCTTCTACCAAATAGGGCTATCTTCTGTATACCATCCCTACCTTGTCACAACAAAACTGATTGGCTCAAATGCATTAAGAAGGATAGAAATTCCACAACTTAACATTTAACAAGGCACACCTTCTATTCTTGAGAGCTAAGTTAGCTCCGGTCCTCCTTAGCTAGCTAGCTAGTTATGGTTTTCAAACAAACCTTGTTTGGGGAAATATTTGAAAGTGCATGTGTTTGATTTAGAGTGCCCAGTCCAGTAAAAACAAACAAAGCTAGATTATTTGATGCAATATACCCTAATATACCCAAATGGCTACACGGAGTATTTGCATTGCGTTTATTATCAAGAACAACTACTGCATTTAATTTGCTATCTATACAACTGGTTATTTTATTATCTACATTAGTTATCAGTGTCATGCAGGTGAATGAGGACCCAAAAGCGACTTGGCGAAAACAGAGTATTTAATCCAGTAATAAACTTTACAAAACAAAAAGCATAATACTACTCGTAAAGACGAGAACAGACTGGAGACTTGATCGAGAACTGCAGGTTGCCTCGGGAAGGCACTTGAACCTAGCAGACTCAGACACCTGCTCACCACGCAGCATCTGAGGGAAACACGACACGACAGGGCAAAACATAGACACAGCACGGTGAATTATAGATGAGGATCCGACAGGGCAGGTACGGAAAACAAGGAGAGAAATAGGGACTCTAATCAGGGAAAAGGATCGGGAACAGGTGTGGGAAGACTAAATGATGATTAGGGGAATAGGAACAGCTGGGAGCAGGAACGGAACGATAGAGAAGAGAGAGCGAGAGAGTGAGAGAGGGAGGGGAGAGAGAGGGATAGAAAGAGGGAAAGAACCTAATAAGACCAGCAGAGGGAAACGAATAGAAGGGGAAGCACAGGGACAAGACATGATAATTAATGACAAAACATGACAGTACCCCCCACTCACCGAGCGCCTCCTGGCGCACTCGAGGAGGAATCCTGGCGGCAACGGAGGAAATCATCAATGAGTGAACGGTCCAGCACGTCCCGAGACGGAACCCAACTCCTCTCCTCAGGACCGTAACCCTCCCAATCCACTAAGTATTGGTGACCCCGTCCCCGAGAACGCATGTCCATGATCTTATGTACCTTGTAAATAGGTGCGCTCTCGACAAGGACGGGAGGGGGAGGGAAGACGAACGGGGGTGCGAAGAAAGGGCTTGACACAGGAGACATGGAAGACAGGATGGACGCGACGAAGATGTCGCGGAAGAAGCAGTCGCACAGCGACAGGATTGACGACCTGGGAGACACGGAACGGACCAATGAACCGAGGAGTCAACTTACGAGAAGCTGTCGTAAGAGGAAGGTTGCGAGTGGAAAGCCACACTCTCTGGCCGCAACAATACCTTGGACTCTTAATCCTGCGTTTATTGGCGGCTCTCACAGTCTGTGCCCTGTAGCGGCAAAGTGCAGACCTCACCCTCCTCCAGGTGCGCTCACAACGTTGGACAAACGCTTGAGCGGAGGGAACGCTGGACTCGGCAAGCTGGGAAGAGAATAGAGGAGGCTGGTAACCCAGACTACTCTGAAACGGAGATAACCCGGTAGCAGACGAAGGAAGCGAGTTGTGAGCGTATTCTGCCCAGGGAGCTGTTCTGCCCAAGACGCAGGGTTTCTGAAAGAAAGGCTGCGTAGTATGCGACCAATCGTCTGATTGGCCCTCTCTGCTTGACCGTTAGACTGGGGATGAAACCCGGAAGAGAGACTGACGGACGCACCAATCAAACGACAGAACTCCCTCCAAAACTGTGACGTGAATTGCGGGCCTCTGTCTGAAACGGCGTCTAACGGGAGGCCATGAATTCTGAACACATTCTCGATAATGATTTGTGCCGTCTCCTTAGCGGAAGGAAGTTTAGCGAGGGGAATGAAATGTGCCGCCTTAGAGAACCTATCGACAACCGTAAGAATCACAGTCTTCCCCGCAGACAAAGGCAGACCGGTAATGAAGTCTAGGGCGATGTGAGACCATGGTCGAGAAGGAATGGGGAGCGGTCTGAGACGACCGGCAGGAGGAGAGTTACCCGACTTAGTCTGCGCGCAGTCCGAACAAGCAGCCACGAAACGGCGCGTGTCACGCTCCTGAGTCGGCCACCAAAAGCGCTGGCGAATAGACGCAAGAGTGCCTCGAACACCGGGATGACCAGCTAACTTGGCAGAGTGAGCCCACTGAAGAACAGCCAGACGAGTGGAAACAGGAACGAAAAGGAGGTTACTAGGACAAGCGCGCGGCGACGCAGTGTGCGTGAGTGCTTGCTTAACCTGTCTTTCAATTCCCCAGACTGTCAACCCGACAACACGCCCATAAGGAAGAATCCCTCGGGATCAGTAGAAGCCACAGAAGAACTAAACAGACGGGATAAGGCATCAGGCTTGGTGTTCTTGCTACCCGGACGGTAAGAAATCACAAACTCGAAACGAGCGAAAAACAACGCCCAACGAGCTTGACGGGCATTAAGTCGTTTGGCAGAACGGATGTACTCAAGGTTCTTATGGTCTGTCCAAACGACAAAAGGAACGGTCGCCCCTCCAACCACTGTCGCCATTCGCCTAGGGCTAAGCGGATGGCGAGCAGTTCACGGTTACCCACATCATAGTTGCGCTCAGATGGCGACAGGCGATGAGAAAAATAAGCGCAAGGATGAACCTTATCGTCAGACTGGAAGCGCTGGGATAGAATGGCTCCCACGCCTACCTCTGAAGCGTCAACCTCGACAATGAATTGTCTAGTGACGTCAGGAGTAACGAGGATAGGAGCGGATGTAAAACGTTCTTTTAGAAGATCAAAAGCTCCCTGGGCGGAACCGGACCACTTAAAACACGTCTTGACAGAAGTAAGAGCTGTGAGAGGGGCAGCAACTTGACCGAAATTACGAATGAAACGCCGATAGAAATTAGCGAAACCTAAAAGCGCTGCAACTCGACACGTGACCTTGGAACGGGCCAATCACTGACAGCTTGGACCTTAGCGGAATCCATCTGAATGCCTTCAGCGGAAATAACGGAACCGAGAAAAGTAACGGAGGAGACATGAAAAGAGCACTTCTCAGCCTTTACGTAGAGACAATTCTCTAAAAGGCGCTGTAGAACACGTCGAACGTGCTGAACATGAATCTCGAGTGACGGTGAAAAAATCAGGATATCGTCAAGATAGACAAAAACAAAGATGTTCAGCATGTCTCTCAGAACATCATTAACTAATGCCTGAAAAACAGCTGGCGCATTGGCGAGACCAAACGGCAGAACCCGGTACTCAAAATGCCCTAACGGAGTGTTAAACGCCGTTTTCCACTCGTCCCCCTCTCTGATGCGCACGAGATGGTAAGCGTTACGAAGGTCCAACTTAGTAAAGCACCTGGCTCCCTGCAGAATCTCGAAGGCTGATGACATAAGGGGAAGCGGATAACGATTCTTAACCGTTATGTCATTCAGCCCTCGATAATCCACGCAGGGGCGCAGAGTACCGTCCTTCTTCTTAACAAAAAGAACCCCGCCCCGGCCGGAGAGGAAGAAGGCACTATGGTACCGGCGTCAAGAGACACAGATAAATAATCCTCGAGAGCCTTACGTTCGGGAGCCGACAGAGAGTATAGTCTACCCCGAGGAGGAGTGGTCCCCGGAAGGAGATCAATACTACAATCATACGACCGGTGAGGAGGAAGGGAGTTGGCTCGGGACCGACTGAAGACCGTGCGCAGATCATGATATTCCTCCGGCACTCCTGTCAAATCGCCAGGTTCCTCCTGAGAAGTGGGGACAGAAGAAATGGGAGGGATGGCAGACATTAAGCACTTCACATGACAAGATACATTCCAGGATAGGATAGAATTACAAGACCAATTAATAGAAGGATTATGACATACTAGCCAGGGATGACCCAAAACAACAGGTGTGAAAGGTGAACGAAAAATCAAAAAAGAAATAGTCTCACTGTGGTTACCAGATACTGTGAGAGTTAAAGGTAGTGTCTCAAATCTGATACTGGGAAGATGACTACCATCTAAGGCAAACATGGGCGTAGGCTTGTCTAACTGTCTGAAAGGAATGTTATGTTTCCGAACCCATGCTTCGTCCATGAAACAACCCTCAGCCCCAGAGTCAATCAAGGCACTGCATGTAGCACCCGAACCGGTCCAGCGTAGATGGACCGACATAGTAGTACAGGATCTAGATGAAGAGACCTGAGTAGTAGCGCTCACCAGTAGCCCTCCGCTTACTGATGGGCTCTGGCCTCTTACTGGACATGAATTAACAAAATGTCCATCAAATCCGCAATAGAGGCACAGGCGGTTGGTGATCCTCCGTTCCCTCTCCTTAGTCGAGATGCGAATCCCTCCCAGCTGCATGGGCTCAGTCTCAGAGCCAGAGGAGGGAGATGGTTGCGATGCGGAGCAGGGAAACACCGTTGATGCGAGCTCTCTTCCACGAGCCTGGTGACGAAGATCTACCCGTCGTTCTATGCGGATGGCGAGAGCAATCAAAGAGTCCACACTGGAAGGAACCTCCCGAGAGAGAATCTCATCTTTGACCACTGTGTGGAGTCCCTCCAGAAAACGAGCGAGCAGCGCCGGCTCGTTCCAGTCACTAGAGGCAGCAAGAGTACGAAACTCTATAGAGTAATCCGTTATGGATCGATCACCTTGGCATAGGGAAGCCAGGACCCTAGAAGCCTCCCCACCAAAAACTGAACGGTCAAAAACCCGAATCATCTCCTCTTTAAAGTTCTGGTAATTGTTAGAACAATCAGCCCTTGCCTCCCAGATAGCTGTGCCCCACTCTCGGGCCCGGCCAGTAAGGAGTGAAATGACGTAAGCAACCCGAGCTCTCTCTCTAGAGTATGTGTTGGGTTGGAGAGAGAACACAATCTCACACTGGGTGAGAAAGGAGCGGCACTCAGTGGGCTGCCCGGAGTAGCAAGGTGGGTTATTAACCCTAGGTTCTGGAGGCTCGGCAGGCCAGGAAGTAACAGGTGGCACGAGACGAAGACTCTGGAACTGTCCAGAGAGGTCGGAAACCTGAGCGGCCAGGTTCTCCACGGCATGGCGAGCAGCAGACAATTCCTGCTTGTGTCTGCCGAGCATGGCTCCTTGGATCTCGACGGCAGTGTTACGAGCGTCTGTAGTCGCTGGGTCCATTCCTCGGTCGGATCCTTCTGTCATGCAAGTGAATGAGGACCCAAAAGCGACTTGGCGAAAACAGAGTATTTAATCCAGTAATAAACTTTACAAAACAAAAAGCATAATACTACTCGTAAAGACGAGAACAGACTGGAGACTTGATCGAGAACTGCAGGTTGCCTCGGGAAGGCACTTGAACCTAGCAGACTCAGACACCTGCTCACCACGCAGCATCTGAGGGAAACACGACACGACAGGGCAAAACATAGACACAGCACGGTGAATTATAGATGAGGATCCGACAGGGCAGGTACGGAAAACAAGGAGAGAAATAGGGACTCTAATCAGGGAAAAGGATCGGGAACAGGTGTGGGAAGACTAAATGATGATTAGGGGAATAGGAACAGCTGGGAGCAGGAACGGAACGATAGAGAAGAGAGAGCGAGAGAGTGAGAGAGGGAGGGGGAGAGAGAGGGATAGAAAGAGGGAAAGAACCTAATAAGACCAGCAGAGGGAAATGAATAGAAGGGGAAGCACAGGGACAAGACATGATAATTAATGACAAAACATGACAATCAGTTAGTTATTATCATGTTGTGTAGCCTATTGACTTTTTAAGTGTGCGAGACCTTCTGCATTTTTTTTATTTTATTCATTTTTATTTCACCTTTATTTAACCAGGTAGGCAAGTTGAGAACAAGTTCTCATTTACAATTGCGACCTGGCCAAGATAAAGCAAAGCAGTTCGACAGATACAACGACACAGAGTTACACATGGAGTAAAACAAACATACAGTCAATAATACAGTATAAACAAGTCTATATACAATGTGAGCAAATGAGGTGAGAAGGGAGGTAAAGGCAAAAAAGGCCATGGTGGCAAAGTAAATACAATATAGCAAGTAAAACACTGGAATGGTAGTTTTGCAATGGAAGAATGTGCAAAGTAGAAATAAAAATAATGGGGTGCAAAGGAGCAAAATAAATAAATAAATTAAATACAGTTGGGAAAGAGGTAGTTGTTTGGGCTAAATTATAGGTGGGCTATGTACAGGTGCAGTAATCTGTAAGATGCTCTGACAGTTGGTGCTTAAAGCTAGTGAGGGAGAAGTGTTTCCAGTTTCAGAGATTTTTGCAGTTCGTTCCAGTCACTGGCAGCAGAGTACTGGAAGGAGAGACGGCCAAAGGAAGAATTGGTTTTGGGGGTGACCAGAGAGATATACCTGCTGGAGCGTGTGCTACAGGTGGGAGATGCTATGGTGACCAGCGAGCTGAGATAAGGGGGGACTTTACCTAGCAGGGTCTTGTAGATGACATGGAGCCAGTGGGTTTGGCGACGAGTATGAAGCGAGGGCCAGCCAACGAGAGCGTACAGGTCGCAATGGTGGGTAGTATATGGGGCTTTGGTGACAAAACGGATTGCACTGTGATAGACTGCATCCAATTTGTTGAGTAGGGTATTGGAGGCTATTTTGTAAATGACATCGCCAAAGTCGAGGATTGGTAGGATGGCATTAGAATCCTTATTAATTATTGGCTACATCTTATAACATGTACTGAAAATAATAAAATACCTTGTTTTTCCACATGTCAACAATGTTGTTTACATGTGTTTGTTCTGTTTGTTCCAGTTTTTAACAGTAGCAGTCCCCCCCCCATTTGACTTGAACAGAGGAGTTGGAAATAGGGGAGAGGAAGAGGTAGGGCTGCAGAACGACAAGGAGAGGAAGACCGTGAGTAGGCTACCCGACTGACAGAAGAGGCAGGCCCAGAGGAAGGTTGGTGTTAATCTTTCACTTGCATTTCTGTTTACCCGTTTCACAACATTCAAATAAAATTACACAATATTTGACTTAATTCAGTTTTTTATTACTATCTATACAGGCTAAGTTTAGAGAACTGGCCTTTGAGGAAAAGAGAGAGTTGCTGGAGCAAGTCACTACTCGTCTACCTGGAGTGATGTTTGACATAATGGATTTGCGGAGGCTTGTCCTAGGATTTCCAGACATCCCAAACCGAGGACAGCTCTGCTGTCACACCCTGCCAGTACCCGAAAAGTTGCTGGTTGAAATATCAGAGACTGGAATTTAGAAAAATATGTTATGGCACTTCGTCCCCAATCGCTCCAGGCTTGCCTACGCAAGCTCTCTGGGAATTGAGATATGCAAAATGTGTTTATAGACCAATATCAACAATTGTTATTATAATTAGAGCACATATCATTTCTCACCGCATGTAGTTTCTTGCCCAGATTTTTTGTCACCGTGCCACATGTCAAGGGAATTAAGAATACTACAGTCCTCGTATAATTCCGTTCTCTGGACTTGTAATGCGTGTAGGACAATCCAGATTGGAAATATCACATGTTCAAACACACCGAGAAGACAATTAAAACGTTGCGTAATCACGACGTAAATACACCCAGACAGGTGGTACTTAACTCGTATACGTGTCATCTTTAGTCAGGACAGAGCAGTGAGGGAAGGTTTCAGTATTAGTACAACCTTATTCAATATGTATATAAATGAACTGGCTACCATATTAGAACTATCTACTTCTCTGGGACTCACCCAAGAAGACAAAGAAATAAAGTTTATATTATATGCAACTGACTTAGTAATCTTGACAGTAATCAACAGAACAGGGGCAACAAAGCCTGTCCTTATTAAAGCAGTAGTGTAAGGACTGGGCACTATCCATTAATATAATGATACAAATATAACATATCAAATAATAATGATCTTTCAGGAAAAGTCCAGGTCTCAGGAAATTAGATACCATTTCAACCTAGGAGAAACAACCCTGAAACCCTTACCTTGGTCTGACAAGAAGTTTATCTGGGAGGTTTGACACGGCCATGAAGTCGCTAAAGCACACAGATTTAATTAGAATTTGAATTTAAATTAGAATTTAATTTAAGCCAATTAGAACTTGGCTTAAATGATTTAACTTCTTCTTTATGGTAGCAACATTTGGTGAACCCTTTACAATTTAAAACATCATGGATAAAATATGGGATAAAAGTATGGGATAAAGGTCCCACCAAAATACTGCACCTGAAATTTAGAAAAAATATTATAGTGGCAATAGATACAGACCAATGTACAGACTCAGTGACCTTAGCTGCCTGTTGAGGAGAAAATCTGCATTTTGTTAGGAGAAAATATAGACATCGAGGGAGAGAGAGAGAGAGAGAGAGCGAAGGGGAGAGAGGCAGCTGAGACTGTGTGTGTGTGTGCCTGTGTGCGTCAGTCATGTTGGATGTATAACCTCGAGCGACTATGGTTTCTGTTGTTCAGATGTGACAGACAAACAGCCATGCAGCCAACAGGGATACCTTGTCTCATCACTCAGACGACACAAACTGTGTTTGAACTCCACTGTCTACTGCTTGTTGTAGTACTTCAGGGCTGTGGTGGTGTTGCTGTCGAAGAACTAGTTGTTTTTTTCCAGTTTGCAGACAGTTTTATACAGACAACAGCTGCTTCAGTAGACAATCAGCTGTACCAGACAAACGTTAGTAAGCGATAAGCAAGAGACACACTGTGTTTGTTGTTCATAAGGATATAAAGCACATTATGAAATTGATCCTTTGTAGCCTAGTGGTTAGAGCGTTGGACTAATAACCGAAAGGTTGCTAGTTCGAATCCCTGAGCTGACAAGCTGATCTGTTATTCTGCCCCTGAACAGGCAGTTAACCCACAGTTCCTAGGCCGTCATTGAAAATAAGAATTTGTTCTTAACTGACTTGCCTAGAAAAATATTTTTTTTTATTAGTTATTCACGATAATCCACTGGTAATGCCTGTTGGCCGTTCTATTTGGATAATCACTCTATGTTACCACTCCTCTTTGTGTCTATGAACAGACGTGAGCTGTGTGTCATTCAAGATAATCCACAAGATCTCTTGCCTTATTGCGTAATGAAACTCTTTAAATGGAGGGTATAGTGTCTGCAAGTTTTCACTCCTTCCTTGTACTTGACTGATCAGGTCATTGATTAGTAAGGAACTCACCTCACCTGGTATTTGTTATTTTAATAGGATCGTCATTAGCTGTTATGAAAGCTACAGCTACTCTTCCTGGTTGACTGGTTGACTAGGTCTTAATGAGATACGAATTGAAAGGACACAACAACAACCAGTAGACCCTCTGATATAAAGGACACAACAACAACCAGTAGACCCTCTGATATAAAGGACACAACAACCAGTAGACCCTCTGATATAAAGGACACAACAACAACCAGTAGACCCTCTGATATAAAGGACACAACAACCAGTAGACCCTCTGATATAAAGGCCACAACAACAACCAGTAGTCCCTCTGATATAAAGGACACAACAACCAGTAGACCCTCTGATATAAAGGACACAACAACCAGTAGACCCTCTGATATAAAGGACACAACAACAACCAGTAGACCCTCTGATATAAAGGACACAACAACAACCAGTAGACCCTCTGATATAAAGGACACAACAACAACCAGTAGACCCTCTGATATAAAGGACACAACAACAACCAGTAGACCCTCTGATATAAAGGACACAACAACAACCAGTAGACCCTCTGATATAAAGGACACAACAACCAGTAGACCCTCTGATATAAAGGACACAACAACCAGTAGACCCTCTGATATAAAGGACACAACAACCAGTAGACCCTCTAATATAAAGGACACAACAACCAGTAGACCCTCTGATATAAAGGACACAACAACAACCAGTAGACCCTCTGATATAAAGGACACAACAACCAGTAGACCCTCTAATATAAAGGACACAACAACCAGTAGACCCTCTGATATAAAGGACACAACAACAACCAGTAGACCCTCTGATATAAAGGACACAACAACCAGTAGACCCTCTGATATAAAGGACACAACAACCAGTAGACCCTCTGATATAAAGGACACAACAACCAGTAGACCCTCTGATATAAAGGACACAACAACAACCAGTAGACCCTCTGATATAAAGGACACAACAACCAGTAGACCCTCTGATATAAAGGACACAACAACAACCAGTAGACCCTCTGATATAAAGGACACAACAACAACCAGTAGACCCTCTGATATAAAGGACACAACAACAACAGTAGACCCTCTGATATAAAGGACAAACAACAGTAGACCCTCTGATATAAAGGACACAACAACAACCAGTAGACCCTCTGATATAAAGGACACAACAACCAGTAGACCCTCTGATATAAAGGACAGTAGTCCCTCTGATATAAAGGACACAACAACAACCAGTAGACCCTCTGATATAAAGGACACAACAACAACCAGTAGACCCTCTGATATAAAGGACACAACAACCAGTGGACCCTCTGATATAAAGGACACAACAACAACCAGTAGACCCTCTGATATAAAGGACACAACAACCAGTAGACCCTCTGATATAAAGGACACAACAACAACCAGTAGACCCTCTGATATAAAGGACACAACAACCAGTAGACCCTCTGATATAAAGGACACAACAACCAGTAGACCCTCTGATATAAAGGACACAACAACCAGTAGACCCTCTGATATAAAGGACACAACAACCAGTAGATCCTCTGATATAAAGGACACAACAACAACCAGTAGACCCTCTGATATAAAGGACACAACAACAACCAGTAGACCCTCTGATATAAAGGACACAACAACAACCAGTAGACCCTCTGATATAAAGGACACAACAACAACCAGTAGACCCTCTGATATAAAGGACACAACAACCAGTAGACCCTCTGATATAAAGGACACAACAACCAGTAGACCCTCTGATATAAAGGACACAACAACCAGTAGACCCTCTGATATAAAGGACACAACAACAACCAGTAGACCCTCTGATATAAAGGACACAACAACAACCAGTAGACCCTCTGATATAAAGGACACAACAACCAGTAGACCCTCTAATATAAAGGACACAACAACCAGTAGACCCTCTGATATAAAGGACACAACAACAACCAGTAGACCCTCTGATATAAAGGACACAACAACAACCAGTAGACCCTCTGATATAAAGGACACAACAACCAGTAGACCCTCTGATATAAAGGACACAACAACAACCAGTAGACCCTCTGATATAAAGGACACAACAACCAGTAGACCCTCTGATATAAAGGACACAACAACCAGTAGACCCTCTGATATAAAGGACACAACAACAACCAGTAGACCCTCTGATATAAAGGACACAACAACCAGTAGACCCTCTGATATAAAGGACACAACAATAACCAGTAGACCCTCTGATATAAAGGACACAACAACCAGTAGACCCTCTGATATAAAGGACACAACAACAACCAGTAGACCCTCTGATATAAAGGACACAACAACCAGTAGACCCTCTGAACAACAACAAGTAGACCCTCCACCCACACAGGCAAGATGGTGAAGAAGCGCCTCCTCAACCTCAGGAGGCTGATGAAATTCGGCTTGTCACAAAAAACACTCACAAACTTTTACAGATGCACAATCGAGAACATCCTGTCAGGCTGTATCACCGCCTGTTATGACAACAACACCGCCTGGTACTCTGCCCACAACCGTAAGGCTCTCCAGAGGGTAGTGTCGTGACGTTGTATTAGTTAATGTGACGACTGTTGCTCATCGAATGATTAAAAGTTTCTAATTGCGTGATTAACTGAATCAAGCAATAATTATCTCATTAACCTGGGGCACCATGGGAAAATATGGTGTTCTAAAATATCGATTTTACAACAGCCGCTAATTAATCAGTTACCTCTACAACCTCTTTCTGAACGTTGCATAATCTGGGAGCTGCACGGACCCGGGTCTCACCAATGAGTTTGTACCACGGCAATCTTAGTTGAGTATTTATTTACTAGAAAGCTAAAATGATGATAAAATATACACATACACAAAAACACATTCTAGGCTATTGATTAGAACTTAGTATAACGGGCCAACACACTATGGCGCCTGTTGCTCAAAATGGGGATTTAAAAGAGAGAAAAGGAGATGAGAGAACATGAGTACATGAGAGAAATATAGATTTGGGTGAATTTGTCAGCTATGCTTATTCTAACCCTAGCCTTGCCCCAAACTGCCGCTCTTATGGGTCAGAATATAATGATGTAGTTACGTAGGGAAGGTCTCGGTGGACTCTCTGCGTGGACCATTCAGGCTGCTGAATGGTCCACGCACATCTCCGGCGCAACTCTCTGGTCGTCCTCACGATGTCAGTGTCCTTTTGGCTTAGGAGTCTGTTCCCTCACCCTTTGCTCTGGAAGGGGTCTTCTGAGGTCAGACAGCTCTGTAGCTCAGAGCTCACAGCGTAGGAATGAAACAGGGTAAATACCACAATTCGATGGAGAGTGGAGGCTAGGTGGTTCGACTTGAATTCACCCGCTTAGACACAGCTACTCATCCGTAGCTTGGGTAGAAAAAGATGTCTTCAGACTTGTGTTGCGTTTTGGGTTCGTTGACGTTTTAGACCTCGGCTGCAGCTTGGGTCACGTAGTCTGATCTGGAAATTCTTCACACGCAGGTTTTATACCCTCGTGTCAGAAGTGGGCGTAACCGCCTTTAGGGCAATTCTCTGGGCGTAACCGCCTTTTAGGGCAATTCTCTGGGCGTAACCGCCTTTAGGGCAATTCTCTGGGCGTAACCGCCTTTAGGGCAATTCTCTGGGCGTAACCGCCTTTAGGGCAATTCTCTGGGCGTACCAAGTTATGGGCAAGGTCTAGATATGCCTCAAATCCAATGTTAGACAACTATCTTCACATTTCATCTTTACCAAAACATTCTCCTTGATTTGGACATTTTCCATACAAAGTACAATGTATAAACATCAAACATATACTAGGTAAACTGTCGACGTTACAATGTTTTCGTAATAACGTCATTAACCTAATTGAATACATTCTCATATTCCAATGACAAAATGACATAAAATGACATACATTTTCCATCTAGTCCATCTACATTCTCATATTCCATCTATCGTCATGACGTGACATGATGACCAAATGACATACATTTTCATAGTCCATCTATCGTCATGACGACCATTGTGGCTGACGGAAACCATTGTTCCAAAGTCCCTCTATTTCAGGTTTAATGTTCTGAGGCTGGGTCTCCATAGTAACAGGACAAAGGAATTTGTCTGTGGCCTGAGATTTACCAGGGGCGTGAGGGGTCATAAACCCCCCACATCTTCAGACCCCTGATCTCTCCTCCTCTGTTGGGGTTCAGAGATAATCTGTAGGGTTGTGGTCTCCTGTAACCTGACCTGACCAGGATAGTCATGACAGTAGTGAGGACTGCACAACGCATCACCGGGGGCAAACTACCTGCCCTCCAGGACACCTACACCACCCGATGTCACAGGAAGGCCAAAAAGATCATCAAGGACAATAACCACCCGAGCCACTGCCTGTTCACCCCGCTATCATCCAGAAGGCGAGGTCAGTACAGGTGCATCAAAGCTGGGACCGAGAGACTGAAAAACAGCTTCTATCTCAAGGCCATCAGACTGTTAAACAGCCATCAATAACATTGAGTGGCTGCTGCCAACATTCTGTCTCAATCTCGAGCCACTTTAATAATAAAAAATTGATGTAAAAAATGTATCACGAGTCATTTTAAACAATGCCACTTAATATAATGTTTAATTATCCCACATTACTCATCTCATATGTATATACTGTACTCGATACCATCTACTGCATCTTGCCTGTGCCGTTCGGCCATCACTCATCCATATATTTATATGTACATATTCTTCATTCCTTCCCGTGTGTGTATCAGGTAGTTGTTGTGAAATTGTTACGCAGGATTTCTTGTTAGATATTAGCGCACGGTCGGAACTAGAAGCACAAGCATTTTCGCTACATTCGCTTTAACATCTGCTAAACATGTGTATGTGACAATTAAGATTTGATTTGATTTGAGAAGACCCCCAGTGGTATTAGTCAAGAGGACCCAGTGGTATTCATCAAAAGACTAGTGGTAATTGTACAAGTGTGTGTGCATGTGTGCGTGTGTGTAGGTGTGTGTGTGCTTGTGTGTGTGTGCGTAATTGTGTGTGTGCGAGCTTGTGTGTGTGTGTGTGTGTGTGTGTGTGTGTGTGTGTGTGTGTGTGTGTGTGTGTGTGTGTGTGTGTGTGTGTGTGTGTGTGTGTGTGTGTGTGTGTGTGTGTGTGTGTATGCATAGAAACCTGAGAGGTAATTGTCACAGAGGTGTCTCAGCTCTCCCACTCATATTAACAACAGTTTAACTGGTTCTGGTGGGAATCGGCCTGATACAGACTCTCCGTGACATTACATTAACACAGCCATGGCATATCTCACTTCACCCATTAAACCGTATGGCGCTGCTGTGTTTAATCAAGTCATCTCAGCCGTAGGCGACAGTCTTCAATAGAGTGGGGTTCTCGGGCATATCAAGGTATATTTGCTGGGAATTAACATCAAATTCAAGGACGGGAGGAGGTGTAAGGTTGAGTATATCCTAAAATAGACACTGCAGAAGTGACAGACATTTAGCAGTGACTAGTCACTCACTATGATGAGCAATACCAAGGGCCTCATTTATAACCAATAGCAATACCAAGGGCCTTATTTATAACCAATAGCAATACCAAGGGCCTCATTTATAACCAATAGCAATACCAAGGGCCTTATTTATAACCAATAGCAATACCAAGGGCCTCATTTATAACCAATAGCAATACCAAGGGCCTCATTTATAACCAATAGCAATACCAAGGGCCTTATTTATAACCAATAGCAATACCAAGGGCCTTATTTATAACCAATAGCAATACCAAGGGCCTTATTTATAACCAATAGCAATACCAAGGGACTCATTTATAACCAATAGCAATACCAGGGGCCTCATGTATAACCAATAGCAATACCAGGGTCCTCATTTATAACCAATAGCAATACCAGGGTCCTCATTTATAACCAATAGCAATACCTGGGACCTCATTTATAACCATTGCGTACATTTCTCAAAACAATTCACACAAAGGTGATGAATTTATTCTACAGTGGTTTATGAAAATAAAATAAATAATTTCCTCAGAACGCCCTCATCAGCCCACTTCCTGCTGTTTCCGAAGCATTTGACAAATACATTTGATTTGACTAAAGGTGATTGGTTTGGGGATTCAACCAGCGATCAGGAGATCAGGATGTTTTCAGGTAAGCTACGTCAGGTCAGTGGGATAGGTAGGAGCTTACGTAGAAATAAGAAAGAGCACAACACTCAAAGAAATTGCGCGTCAAGATGATGTCTTTCTATGTTGTCTGATATATCTTTTACGTTCCAACGATGGTTGAATCTATAGCAATGCCAGGGATGTTTACATGACATGGTTTGACCAACTCAGTGTCCTTGTGGTTATAGTGTCCGTCCTGAGATTGGAAGGTTGAGAGTTTGATCCTCGGCAGAGTTCATACCAAAGACTGTGAAAATGGGACTGGATGCATCTCTGCTTTGTAGCATTAAGGAGAGCTTAGGGGTAAGGCCCTGTGATACACTCGTGTCCAGGGGGTGTAGTTGTGCATCAAGGGGTAAGGCGATACACTAGTGTCCAGGGGGTGTAGTTGTGCATCAAGGGGTAAGGCCCTGTGATACACTAGTGCCCAGGGGTGTAGTTGTGTATCAAGGGGTAAGGCCCTGTGATACACTAGTGTCCAGGGGTGTAGTTGTGCATCAAGGGGTAAGGCCCTGTGATACACTAGTGTCCAGGGGTGTAGTTGTGTATCAAGGGGTAAGGCCCTGTGATACACTAGTGTCCAGGGGTGTAGTTGTGCATCAAGGGGTAAGACCCTGTGATACACTAGTGTCCAGGGGGTGTAGTTGTGTATCAAGGGGTAAGGCCCTGTGATACACTAGTGTCCAGGGGGTGTAGTTGTGCATCAAGGGGTAAGGCCCTGTGATACACTAGTGTCCAGGGGGTGTAGTTGTGCATCAAGGGGTAAGACCCTGTGATACACTCGTGTCCAGGGGGTGTAGTTGTGCATCAAGGGGTAAGGCCCTGCGATACACTAGTGTCCAGGGGTTGTAGTTGTGCATCAAGGGGTAAGACCCTGTGATACACTAGTGTCCAGGGGGTGTAGTTGTGCATCAAGGGGTAAGACCCTGTGATACACTCGTGTCCAGGGGGTGTAGTTGTGTATCAAGGGGTAAGGCCCTGTGATACACTAGTGTCCAGGGGGTGTAGTTGTGCATCAAGGGGTAAGACCCTGTGATACACTCGTGTCCAGGGGGTGTAGTTGTGCATCAAGGGGTAAGACCCTGTGATACACTCGTGTCCAGGGGTGTAGTTGTGCATCAAGGGGTAAGGCCCTGCGATACACTAGTGTCCAGGGGGTGTAGTTGTGCATCAAGGGGTAAGACCCTGTGATACACTAGTGTCCAGGGGGTGTAGTTGTGCATCAAGGGGTAAGGCCCTGTGATACACTAGTGTCCAGGGGGTGTAGTCGTGTATCAAGGGGTAAGGCCCTGTGATACACTCGTGTCCAGGGGGTGTAGTTGTGCATCAAGCTGTTTCCTTCATATCCTCAGACAGTATTAAACTGACTGGAAATATGTATCCATCACAAACAGATATGCCAATGTTGTTTTATCAATGTGGCTCGTACGTTAAGAGAACGGAGATCAATCCATTGGGCACAGGCGTCTAATTCCACGTTGGTTCAACGCAAGTTTGTTTAAATGACGTGGAAACAACATTACTTCCACCAGTGTGTGTCCATTTGGAAGAGAGTCAATTCAACTTTCTAACAGACTAAACAGACTGTGTGTGTGTGTGTGTGTGTGTGTGTGTGTGTGTGTGTGTGTGTGTGTGTGTGTGTGTGTGTGTGTGTGTGTGTGTGTGTGTGTGTGTGTGTGTGTGTGTGTGTGTGTGTGTGTGTGTGTGTGTGTGTGTGTGTGTGTGTGTGTGTGTGTGTGTGTGTGTGTGTGTGTGTGTATGCATAGAAACCTGAGAGGTAATTGTCACAGAGGTGTCTCAGCTCTCCCACTCATATTAACAACAGTTTAACTGGTTCTGGTGGGAATCGGCCTGATACAGACTCTCCGTGACATTACATTAACACAGCCATGGCATATCTCACTTCACCCATTAAACCGTATGGCGCTGCTGTGTTTAATCAAGTCATCTCAGCCGTAGGCGACAGTCTTCAATAGAGTGGGGTTCTCGGGCATATCAAGGTATATTTGCTGGGAATTAACATCAAATTCAAGGACGGGAGGAGGTGTAAGGTTGAGTATATCGTAAAATAGACAGTGCAGAAGTGACAGACATTTAGCAGTGACTAGTCACTCACTATGATGAGCAATACCAAGGGCCTCATTTATAACCAATAGCAATACCAAGGGCCTTATTTATAACAAATAGCAATACCATGGGCCTCATTTATAACCAATAGCAATAACAAGGGCCTTATTTATAACCAATAGCAATACCATGGGCCTCATTTATAACCAATAGCAATAACAAGGGCCTCATTTATAACCAATAGCAATACCAAGGGCCTTATTTATAACCAATAGCAATAACAAGGGCCTTATTTATAACCAATAGCAATACCATGGGCCTTATTTATAACCAATAGCAATACCATGGGCCTTATTTATAACCAATAGCAATTCCAGGGGCCTCATGTATAACCAATAGCAATACCATGGGCCTCATTTATAACCAATAGCAATACCAGGGGCCTCATGTATAACCAATAGCAATACCAGGGTCCTCATTTATAACCAATAGCAATACCTGGGGCCTCATTTATAACCATTGCGTACATTTCTCAAAACAATTCACACAAAGGTGATGAATTTATTCTATAGTGGTTTATGAAAATAAAATAAATAATTTCCTCAGAACGCCCTCATCAGCCCACTTCCTGCTGTTTCCGAAGCATTTGACAAATACATTTGATTTGACTAAAGGTGATTGGTTTGGGGATTCAACCAGCGATCAGGAGATCAGGATGTTTTCAGGTAAGCTACGTCAGGTCAGTGGGATAGGTAGGAGCTTACGTAGAAATAAGAAAGAGCACAACACTCAAAGAAATTGCGCGTCAAGATGATGTCTTTCTATGTTGTCTGATATATCTTTTACGTTCCAACGATGGTTGAATCTATAGCAATGCCAGGGATGTTTACATGACATGGTTTGACCAACTCAGTGTCCTTGTGGTTATAGTGTCCGTCCTGAGATTGGAAGGTTGAGAGTTTGATCCTCGGCAGAGTTCATACCAAAGACTGTGAAAATGGGACTGGATGCATCTCTGCTTTGTAGCATTAAGGAGAGCTTAGGGGTAAGGCCCTGTGATACACTCGTGTCCAGGGGGTGTAGTTGTGCATCAAGGGGTAAGGCGATACACTAGTGTCCGGGGGGTGTAGTTGTGCATCAAGGGGTAAGGCCCTGTGATACACTAGTGCCCAGGGGGTGTAGTTGTGTATCAAGGGGTAAGGCCCTGTGATACACTAGTGTCCAGGGGGTGTAGTTGTGCATCAAGGGGTAAGGCCCTGTGATACACTAGTGTCCAGGGGGTGTAGTTGTGTATCAAGGGGTAAGGCCCTGTGATACACTAGTGTCCAGGGGGTGTAGTTGTGCATCAAGGGGTAAGACCCTGTGATACACTAGTGTCCAGGGGGTGTAGTTGTGTATCAAGGGGTAAGGCCCTGTGATACACTAGTGTCCAGGGGGTGTAGTTGTGCATCAAGGGGTAAGGCCCTGTGATACACTAGTGTCCAGGGGGTGTAGTTGTGCATCAAGGGGTAAGACCCTGTGATACACTCGTGTCCAGGGGGTGTAGTTGTGCATCAAGGGGTAAGGCCCTGCGATACACTAGTGTCCAGGGGTTGTAGTTGTGCATCAAGGGGTAAGACCCTGTGATACACTAGTGTCCAGGGGGTGTAGTTGTGCATCAAGGGGTAAGACCCTGTGATACACTCGTGTCCAGGGGGTGTAGTTGTGTATCAAGGGGTAAGGCCCTGTGATACACTAGTGTCCAGGGGGTGTAGTTGTGCATCAAGGGGTAAGACCCTGTGATACACTCGTGTCCAGGGGGTGTAGTTGTGCATCAAGGGGTAAGACCCTGTGATACACTCGTGTCCAGGGGGTGTAGTTGTGCATCAAGGGGTAAGGCCCTGCGATACACTAGTGTCCAGGGGGTGTAGTTGTGCATCAAGGGGTAAGACCCTGTGATACACTAGTGTCCAGGGGGTGTAGTTGTGCATCAAGGGGTAAGGCCCTGTGATACACTAGTGTCCAGGGGGTGTAGTCGTGTATCAAGGGGTAAGGCCCTGTGATACACTCGTGTCCAGGGGGTGTAGTTGTGCATCAAGCTGTTTCCTTCATATCCTCAGACAGTATTAAACTGACTGGAAATATGTATCCATCACAAACAGATATGCCAATGTTGTTTTATCAATGTGGCTCGTACGTTAAGAGAACGGAGATCAATCCATTGGGCACAGGCGTCTAATTCCACGTTGGTTCAACGCAAGTTTGTTTAAATGACGTGGAAACAACATTACTTCCACCAGTGTGTGTCCATTTGGAAGAGAGTCAATTCAACTTTCTAACAGACTAAACAGACTGTGTGTGTGTGTGTGTGTGTGTGTGTGTGTGTGTGTGTGTGTGTGTGTGTGTGTGTGTGTGTGTGTGTGTGTGTGTGTGTGTGTGTGTGTGTGTGTGTGTGTGTGTGTGTGTGTGTGTGTGTGTGTGTGTGTGTGTGTGTGTGTGTGTGTACGTGTGAGTGTACGTGTGTGTGTGTGTGTATGTATCAGTCTGTCTGATGTGATGTGCCAATGACTTGTGAGCAGTGAGCTGTGAGCAAATCCAATTGATTGATCTGTGGGCTGAAGGAAACAGACTGATGGTCTAACAGCACCAATCTGACACGGTTCATCCATCACGTATAGACTGTTTCCCCAGCCGATACGGCCTAGACGTTAGCCTTGGAGCGTGTCGAATCCTGGTCATGTCGAAAACCATTCTGAAGGCTCTCCAACAGTATCCAAGAACACTATGCACCAACGGGCAGAGAAAAAAAACCTACCAAGTCTGAACCAACTCTGTACACCACCCACAGAGAAAACAAACAAGAACTCTTCTAGTAGAACATTCAAGAACTCTTCTAGTGGAACATTCAAGAACTCATCTAATAGAACATTCAAGAACTCTTCTAGTGGAACATTCAAGAACTCATCTAATAGAACATTCAAGAACTCTTCTAGTAGAACATTCAAGAACTCTTCTAGTAGAACATTCAAGAACTCTTCTAGTAGAACATTCAAGAACTCTTCTAATAGAACATTCAAGAACTCTTCTAGTGGAACATTCAAGAACTCTTCTAGTAGAACATACAAGAACTCTTCTAGTAGAACATTCAAGAACTATTCTAGTAGAACATTAAAGAACTTTTCTTGTAGAACATTCAAGAACTCTTCTAGTAGAACATTCAAGAACTCTTCTAATAGAACATAGAACATACAGGAACTCTCCTCTAATGGAACATGCAAGAACACTTCGAATAGAACATACAGGAACACAAGGTATACACTACGGGAATATCAAAGTTCCAGAATGAGATGGATTTTCTAGAACCTCATTCATTGCCTCCGCAAGGCAATCAAACAAGCGAAATGCAGGTACAGGGACAAAGTGGAGTCGTAATTGAATGGCTCAGACACGAGGCGTATGTGGCAGGGTCTACAGGAAATCACGGAACTACAAAAAGAAAACCAGCCACGTCACGGACACCGAAGTCATGCTTTCAGGCAAACTAAACACTTTCTTTGCCCGCCTTGAGGATAATACAGTGCCACCCCCGCGGCCCGCTAAGAAGGACTGCGCCCCCCCCACTCCCTTTTTCTAGTGGCCGACGTGAGTAAAACATTTAAACGCTATAACCCTCGCAAGGCCGCTGGCCCAGACGGCATCACCACGTCCTCGGAGCATGTTTACGGACTTATTCAATCGCTCCCTATCCCAGTCTGCTGTCACCACGTCCTCAGACCATGTTTACGGACTTATTCAATCGCTCCCTATCCCAGTCTGCTGTCACCACGTCCTCAGACCATATTTACGGACTTATTCAATCTCTCCCTATCCCAGTCTGCTGTCCCCACATGCTTCAAAATGGCTACCATTGTTCCTTTACCTTTACTAAATGATTACCGCCCAGTAGCACTCACTTCTGTCATCATGAGGTGCTTTGAGAGACTAGTCAAGGATCATATCACCTCCACCTTACCGGCCACCCTAGACCCACTTCAGTTTGCATACAGCCCCAACAGGTTCACAGACAATACAATCGCCATCACACTGCACTATCCAATCTGGACAAGAGGAATACCTATGTAAGAATGCTGTTCATTGATTAAACCTCAGCATTCAACACCATAGTAGCATTCAACACCATAGTACCCTCCAAGCTTATCATCAAGCTGGAGGCCCTGGGTCTCAACCTCCGCCCTCTACAATTGGGTTCTGGACATTCTGACGGGCCACCCCCAGGTGGTGAAAGTAGGAAACAACATCTCCACTTCGCTGACCCTCAACACTGGGGCCCCGCGAAGGTGCGTGCTCAGCCCCCTCCTGCACTCCCTGTTCAGCCACGACTGCGTGGCCACGCACACCTCCAACTCAATCATCAAGTTTGCAGACGACACAACAGCAGTGGGCTTGATTACCAACAATGACGAGACGGCCTACAGGGAGGAGGTGAGGGCACTCAGAGTGTGGTGTCAGGAAAACAACCTCTCACTCAACGTCAACAAAACAAAGGTGATGATTGTGGACTTCAGGAAACAGCAGAGGGAGCGCATTGAGACCCAATCACTGGCCACTTGAATAAATGGATCACTAGTCACTTTAAACAATGCCACTTTAAATAATGCCACTTCAATAATGTTTACACATCTTATTTACGCATATCATATGTATATACTGTATTTTATACCATCTATTGCATCTTGCCTATGCCACTCGGTCATCGCTCATCCATATATTTATATGTACATATTCTTATTCATCCCCTTAGATTTGTGTGATTTAGGTAGTTGTTGGGAAAATGTCAGATAACTTGTTAGATATTACAGCACTGTCGGAACTAGAAGCACAAGCATTTCACAAGACTCGCATTGAAAATCTGCTAACCATGTGTACGTGACCAATAAAATTAGATTTGATTTGATGTGACTTGACTGTTTAAGACAAAACCCACAAAGAAGAGACAACAGGCAAATACATACGAGGTCTCAGTGTCTACACAGCGACAGCAGGGCGAGTTCAAACAGCAGTAGGATGGCTCTTCTCACAGGTGAGTGGATCAGCTGAGCGCATGTTTGTGAATAATAATAATGATAAACCCATTTTATTTGGCGGAGGCCTGTCAGGGTCCTCAAAGCATCTTACAGGGTGCTGGGCATCCTACAACACCTAGGATAGAGGATAGAGGCAGGGTGCTGGGCATCCTACAACACTTAGACTGACGGGGATAGAGGTGGGGTGCTGGGCATCCTACAACACTTAGACTGGCGGGGATAGAGGCAGGGTGCTGGGCATCCTACAACAATTAGACTGACGGGGATAGAGGCAGGGTGCTGGGCATCCTACAACACTTAGACTGACGGGGATAGAGGCGGGGTGCTGGGCATCCTACAACACTTAGACTGACGGGGATAGAGGCGGGGTGCTGGGCATCCTACAACACCTAGGATAGAGGATAGAGGCGGGGTGCTGGGCATCCTACAACACTTAAACTGACGGGGATAGAGGCGGGGTGCTGGGCATCCTACAACACCTAGGATAGAGGATAGAGGCAGGGTGCTGGGCATCCTACAACACTTAGACTGACGGGGATAGAGGTGGGGTGCTGGGCATCCTACAACACTTAGACTGGCGGGGATAGAGGCAGGGTGCTGGGCATCCTACAACAATTAGACTGACGGGGATAGAGGCAGGGTGCTGGGCATCCTACAACACTTAGACTGACGGGGATAGAGGCGGGGTGCTGGGCATCTTACAACACTTAGACTGACGGGGGATAGAGGCGGGGTGCTGGGCATCCTACAACACCTAGGATAGAGGATAGAGGCATGGTGCTGGGCATCCTACAACACTTAGACTGACGGGGATAGAGGTGGGGTGCTGGGCATCCTACAACACTTAGACTGGCGGGGATAGAGGCAGGGTGCTGGGCATCCTACAACAATTAGACTGACGGGGATAGAGGCAGGGTGCTGGGCATCCTACAACACTTAGACTGACGGGGATAGAGGCGGGGTGCTGGGCATCCTACAACACTTAGACTGACAGGGATAGAGGCGGGGTGCTGGGCATCCTACAACACCTAGGATAGAGGATAGAGGCGGGGTGCTGGGCATCCTACAACACTTAAACTGACGGGGATAGAGGCGGGGTGCTGGGCATCCTACAACACCTAGGATAGAGGATAGAGGCATGGTGCTGGGCATCCTACAACACTTAGACTGACGGGGATAGAGGTGGGGTGCTGGGCATCCTACAACACTTAGACTGGCGGGGATAGAGGCAGGGTGCTGGGCATCCTACAACAATTAGACTGACGGGGATAGAGGCAGGGTGCTGGGCATCCTACAACACTTAGACTGACGGGGATAGAGGCGGGGTGCTGGGCATCTTACAACACTTAGACTGACGGGGATAGAGGCGGGGTGCTGGGCATCCTACAACACCTAGGATAGAGGATAGAGGCATGGTGCTGGGCATCCTACAACACTTAGACTGACGGGGATAGAGGTGGGGTGCTGGGCATCCTACAACACTTAGACTGGCGGGGATAGAGGCAGGGTGCTGGGCATCCTACAACAATTAGACTGACGGGGATAGAGGCAGGGTGCTGGGCATCCTACAACACTTAGACTGGCGGGGATAGAGGCGGGGTGCTGGGCATCCTACAACACTTAGACTGATGGGGATAGAGGCGGGGTGCTGGGCATCCTACAACACTTAGACTGACGGGGATAGAGGCATGGTGCTGACATCAGCAAACCACTCGCCCACACGACTCCATGTACATGGTCTGCAGTTCTGAAGTACTGCCAAATCCTTTGAAATTATTTTTGGAGGTGGCTTATGGTAGAAAAATTACAATTTGATTGACATTCCTGCAGTCAGCATGCCAATTGCACACTCCAGCAAAACTTGAAACATCTGTGGCATTGTGCTGTGTGACAAAACTACACATTTTAGAGTGGCCTTTTATTGTTCCCAGCACAAGGTGCACCTGTGTAATGATCGCGCTGTTTAATCAGTTTCTTGATATGCCACACCTGTCAGGTGGATGAATTATCTTGGTAAAGGAGAAATGCTCACTAACAGGGATGTAAACAAATGTGTGCACAAAAGTTGGGCAGCATCCTTATTATCGCCTGGCGGTGTCTCATTGAACCATCGATACGTGCTGAAAGATAATTCCTTTTATTGTTCCCAGCACAAGGTGCACCTGTGTAATGATCGCTCTGTTTAATCAGCTTCTTGATATGCCACAGCTGCACGGAGGATCTCAATTGCAAACATTATTTGTCACCTTATTACCGCTCCTTAAAAGATGCTTGCAAAGTATTTCAAGATATGTTCACCCTCTAGTTGGTATTGTCATCGAAACAACTTAGTCCTTTTTTTTGTTTTTAAATAAACAGACTACGGATGATGTATCTACTTGACAAGCATTCCTTTCAGTAGATATCAAGAATTTCCTCGTTTAGCAAATCTACTGTGGCAATGTACCCCCGCACTTTGTGAAAAGGAAACTGTTGGTGTAGAGGAGTGTTAATAAACTCTTTCCCACGGACGAGACGAGTGTCTGCAGGTGTTTGTTTTTTTCCTTTCAATTAAGACCTAGACAACCAGGTGAGGGTAGTTGCTTACTAATTAGTGGCCTTGTTAATTCATCAATCAAGTACAAGGGTGGAGTTGTTTTATTAGTTTCCTATTTATGCTGTCAACAGTGTTTGGTGTGCTCTCTTCATATTAGGATCAGAGATAAAATATCCCTGGACTGTCCATGTTTAAAATGTCTAACTACATAATGTCAATCGGGGGATTGAGTTTATTTTTGCCAGAAAGGTGTGGGCTGGAACCTACTGTGAGGGTTGGAAATATGCTTGGCCTATCATGAGGGTGTCTGTGTGTGCTGGAACCTACTGTGAGGGTTGGAAATATGCTTGGCCTATCATGAGGGTGTCTGTGTGGGCTGGAACCTACTGTGAGGGTTGGAAATATGCTTGGCCTATCATGAGGGTGTCTGTGTGTGCTGGAACCTACTGTGAGGGTTGGAAATATGCTTGGCCTATCATGAGGGTGTCTGTGTGTGCTGGAACCTACTGTGAGGGTTGGAAATATGCTTGGCCTATCATGAGGGTGTCTGTGTGTGCTGGAACCTACTGTGAGGGTTGGAAATATGCTTGGCCTATCATGAGGGTGTCTGTGTGTGCTGGAACCTACTGTGAGGGTTGGAAATATGCTTGGCCTATCATGAGGGTGTCTGTGTGTGCTGGAACCTACTGTGAGGGTTGGAAATATGCTTGGCCTATCATGAGGGTGTCTGTGTGTGCTGGAACCTACTGTGAGGGTTGGAAATATGCTTGGCCTATCATGAGGGTGTCTGTGTGTGCTGGAACCTACTGTGAGGGTTGGAAATATGCTTGGCCTATCATGAGGGTGTCTGTGTGTGCTGGAACCTACTGTGAGGGTTGGAAATATGCTTGGCCTATCATGAGGGTGTCTGTGTGTGCTGGAACCTACTGTGAGGGTTGGAAATATGCTTGGCCTATCATGAGGGTGTCTGTGTGTGCTGGAACCTACTGTGAGGGTTGGAAATATGCTTGGCCTATCATGAGGGTGTCTGTGTGTGCTGGAACCTACTGTGAGGGTTGGAAATATGCTTGGCCTATCATGAGGGTGTCTGTGTGTGCTGGAACCTACTGTGAGGGTTGGAAATATGCTTGGCCTATCATGAGGGTGTCTGTGTGTGCTGGAACCTACTGTGAGGGTTGGAAATATGCTTGGCCTATCATGAGGGTGTCTGTGTGTGCTGGAACCTACTGTGAGGGTTGGAAATATGCTTGGCCTATCATGAGGGTGTCTGTGTGTGCTGGAAGTAGCATTTTGCAACATAACGTGTGACTAGTGGGAAGGCTATGGCTAACCTTGGGTGTTGACAGTTATCATGAGTTGTGGGGGAAACATACAGAACGTAGTGTCGCAAACAAAAGACTGTATTTTGTTAAAAACTCAAACTTGGCAATAACGGGTGTGGGCTCATAAGATATTCTGCCCAGGCAACAACTACACCTGCCCACGGGAGCGCCTGGGGGCAGGGACCAGCCTGTGTGTGCCAATGATAGGCTGAGTGAGTCTAAACCACGCCCAGTCTCTACTCTGATAGGCTCAGAAGCGGGAACTACTTCTGTCAGAGTATATTAGAAGAACTTTGTCAGGAACTAGTCAGTTCTCTGTACTGTCCTGCGTGGTGTTACAGTGAACCCGTATATACCAAAATGGTATTTACCATTTATTGCTTACATAATAAAGAAGATATAGTATACAATCGATGGTTCATTTGCATTTTGTTCTGATACCAGATTCAAATTAACGCAACCATAACACTACACAGTCGCCCTATATATGTGGTCTGGAACCTACACAGTCGCCCTATATATGTGGGCTGGAACCTACACAGTAGCTCTATATATGTGGGCTGGAACCTACACAGTAGCTCTATATATGTGGGCTGGAACCAACACAGTAGCTCTATATATGTGGGCTGGAACCTACACAGTCGCCCTATATATGTGGGCTGGAACCTACACAGTAGCTCTATATATGTGGGCTGGAACCTACACAGTCACCCTATATATGTGGGCTGGAACCTACACAGTAGCTCTATATATGTGGGCTGGAACCTACACAGTCGCCCTATATATGTGGGCTGGAACCTACACAGTAGCTCTATATATGTGGGCTGGAACCTACAAAGTAGCTCTATATATGTGGGCTGGAACCAACACAGTAGCTCTATATATGTGGGCTGGAACCTACACAGTAGCTCTATATATGTGGTCTGGAACCTACACAGTAGCTCTATATATGTGGGCTGGAACCTACACAGTAGCTCTATATATGTGGGCTGGAACCTACACAGTAGCTCTATATATGTGGGCTGGAACCAACACAGTAGCTCTATATATGTGGGCTGGAACCTACACAGTAGCTCTATATATTTGGGTTGGAACCTACAAAGTAGCTCTATATATGTGGGCTGGAACCTACAAAGTAGACCTATATATGTGGGCAGGAAACTACACAGTAGCCCTATATATGTGGGCTGATACCAACACAGTAGCCCTATATATGTGGGCTGGAACCTACACAGTAGCCCTATATAAACTCAGCAAAAAAAGAAATGTCCTCTCACTGTCAACTGGGTTTATTTTCAGTAAACTTAACATGTGCAAATATTTGTATGAACATAACAAGATTCAACAACTGAGACATAAACTGAACAAGTTCCACAAACATGTGACTAACAGAAATTGAATAATGTGTCCCTGAACAAAGGGGGGGGTCAAAATCAAAAGTAACAGTCAGTATCTGGTGTGGCCACCAGCTGCATTAAGTACTGAGTGCATCTCCTCCTCATGGACTGCACCAGATTTGTCAGTTCTTGCTGTGAGATGTTACCCCACTCTTCCACCAAGACACGTGGAAGTTCGCGGAAAATTTCTGAGGGGAATGGCCCTAGTCCTCACCCTCCGATCCAACATGAGGGAGGAGGATGTCTTCCCTGTAATGCACAGCGTTGAGATTGCCTGCAATGACAACAAGCTCAATCCGATGATGCAGTGACACAAAGATTCCCCATAAAAATAAGTTGGTTTAAGATAGAGAGATAAAGTTTATTTTGCATTGGATGAATCCACCGCATCCACCAATGTCACCCTTCCGCGTCTGCATTGAAAGGTGACAGAGCTAAAGCAGTATTTGTCAGACCATGAGACATTCCCGAAAATTGGTCTTCTCACAGAATTGTCTGTAGCGTCCCCTCTATGGAAAGATGAGACTCTCACGATGATGTTCTCCATTTTGTTCCACGACCCCACACAAGTGTCTTGGGACTCATCTGAGTTCGGGTACAGCCGATCTACCAACTTCTCTGTCTGTAGCGTCCGAACAGTTTGGGCTACGCACGAATATGTGAGACTCTCATTAAGACCTGCATGTCGGTTGTTTTGCTGTAGGACGCCCACAGGCCTCACAACCACCCACATATTGTTGTTTTACTCTAGAACGCCCACAGGCCTCACAACCACCCACATATTGTTGTTTTACTCTAGGAAGCCCACAGGACTCACAAGACTCGTCTGAAGGTCCCCTGGTACCAGTTGAAATAATGAATGACGGTATGGAGACTGTTTATTGACATAATCAAGGGGTTATTAAATACATGGAAACATTTGATAAGGTACAATGGTTTCCTGATCTTTTGTCATACTTCTAAGATGTAGGACACTTCAGAACTAAACTTCGTTCAGATGATCTGTTGTTCCATGTAGTGACTCTTGTTTTTTAAATTGCGTTTCTATGGTTCAACGTGTCTTTTTAGTTGAAGGTACTACACAGAGCAGAGACCCCCCTTGTGCACTCAACGTCGTGGAGATATGTCCAGTTTCCTCGTAGGTCTATGAGACCCCCCCCCCCCCCCGTGCACTCAACGTCGTGGAGATATGTCCAGTTTCCTTGTAGGTCTATGAGACCCCCTCCCTCCCCGTGCACTCAACGTCGTGGAGATATGTCCAGTTTCCTCGTAGGTCTATGAGACCCCCCCCCCCCCCGTGCACTCAACGTCGTGGAGATATGTCCAGTTTCCTCGTAGGTCTATGAGACCCCCCCGTGCACTCAACGTCGTGGAGATATGTCCAGTTTCCTCGTAGGTCTATGAGAACCCCCCCCCCCGTGCACTCAACGTCGTGGAGATATGTCCAGTTTCCTCGTAGGTCTATTTTGGCAGAGAAACTGAAGCTCTATAGCCTATTCTGTTTCTTTTTATTCAAATATTTTATTAAAGAATGTGAAACATTATGTCTGTTTGCCGTTTTCATTAAATCACTCATAGCTGTTATTTTATAATGGCCTGAAATAAATCTGTTCATATGGACAGGATATTATCTATAGGTTTTATAGCAGACTAAATTTTGATCAGTTATGAATATACAACATTTCACCTGGGGAAAAACACATTTTAGTAAAAGGTCAACAATTGGACTTTTAATTGAAAAAAAAAAGACTCTTGTAATGTAAACAGTGTGATATTAAAGAGACAGAAAGTAACCATGACATCTGATGAAAGGGTTAAACTGGGTTCTCATCACCATTAGCATTATTCACATTCTAATTCAATCAAGTCGCAATTATCAGCTTTGCTACTGACATCAGTGAGCAGTGGGTTTTCCGAGTGAAGAGAGACACATGGGTAGGTCTACCAACTGAAAAACAAAAATGATTTTGAAATTCAAACCACAGAAATACAATGTTTACCTAACATTTATACAGACTCTACACACACATACAATCTTCATTTACGCTGCTGCTACTCTGTTTATCATGTATCTTGACGCCTAGTCACCTTACCCCTCTACATATCTACCTCCATCACTCCAGTATCCCTGTACATTGTTAATATGGTACTGACCCTGTATATAGTCACCTTACCCCTCTACATATCTACCTCCATCCCTCCAGTATCCCTGTCCCCTTACCCCTATACATATCTACCTCCATCACTCCAGTATCCCTGTCTCCTTCCCCCTATACATATCTACCTCCATCCCTCCAGTATCCCTGTCCCCTTACCCCTATACATATCTACCTCCATCACTCCAGTATCCCTGTCCCCTTCCCCCTATACATATCTACCTCCATCACTCCAGTATCCCTGTCTCCTTCCCCCTCTACATATCTACCTCCATCACTCCAGTATCCCTGTCCCCTTACCCCTATACATATCTACCTCCATCACTCCAGTATCCCTGTCTCCTTACCCCTCTACATATCTACCTCCATCCCTCCAGTATCCCTGTCTCCTTACCCCTATACATATCTACCTCCATCACTCCAGTATCCCTGTCCCCTTACCCCTATACATATCTACCTCCATCACTCCAGTATCCCTGTCTCCTTACCCCTCTACATATCTACCTCCATCCCTCCAGTATCCCTGTCTCCTTACCCCTATACATATCTACCTCCATCACTCCAGTATCCCTGTCTCCTTACCCCTCTACATATCTACCTCCATCCCTCCAGTATCCCGTCCCCTTACCCCTATACATATCTACCTCCATCACTCCAGTATCCCTGTCCCCTTACCCCTATACATATCTACCTCCATCACTCCAGTATCCCTGTCTCCTTACCCCTCTACATATCTACCTCCATCCCTCCAGTATCCCGTCCCCTTACCCCTATACATATCTACCTCCATCACTCCAGTATCCCTGTCCCCTTACCCCTATACATATCTACCTCCATCCCTCCAGTATCCCTGTCTCCTTACCCCTATACATATCTACCTCCATCACTCCAGTATCCCTGTCTCCTTACCCTTATACATATCTACCTCCATCCCTCCAGTATCCCTGCACATTGTTAATATGGTACTGACCCTGTATATAGTCACATTACTCCTCTACATATCTACCTCCATCACTCCAGTATCCCTGTACATTGTTAATATGGTACTGACCCTGTATATAGTCACCTTACTTACCCCTATACAGATCTACCTCCATCACTCCAGTATCCCTGTACATTGTTAATATGGTACTGACCCTGTATATAGTCACCTTACCCCTATACATATCTACCTCCATCCCTCCAGTATCCCTGCACATTGTTAATATGGTACTGACCCTGTATATAGTCACCTTACTTACCCCTATACAGATCTACCTCCATCACTCCAGTATCCCTGTACATTGTTAATATGGTACTGACCCGGTATATAGTCACCTTACCCCTATACATATCTACCTCCATCACTCCAGTATCCCTGCACATTGTTAATATGGTACTGACCCTGTATATAGTCACCTTCCCCTCTACAGTCTATTTACAGTTGTAGAATTTTAGCTAAAGCAAAACCTAATCCTAACCCTTTTCCTAACCTAATTATCTTAACCTGCCTTTTTAATTTTCCTAAACTGCTACTTTAATTCGCCTAACCTTCTACTTAAATTATCCTAACCTGCTATATTAATTCTCCTAACCTGTTAAGTTAATTCTCCTAACCTGCCACTTTAGTTATCATAAACCGCTACATAAAGTCAATCAATCAGTTCCGAGAAAACCCATCAGTCATCACCACACCGGAATGCACCTCCACACTGTTACACACACACACACACACAACGAGTCTAATTTCACTCCAAAGGTGCGTTCACACAACAGACACACGAAGAAAAGCGAATAGATCAAATCATATTTTCATGGCAACAACAACAACAAAAATGTTGACTTTCCCAAAGTCCATATCAGCGTCCGACTGGGCGCCAGTTCCGCACAGAGCAGCGACGCAGCGACGCAGCACGCAATGCGGAAGTGGTCAGCGTGCTTCTATGACAACGGCAGTAAACAACATGGCGCCGTGTGTGTGATCTCAACTTCATCAACCCCCCCTATCTCTCTCTCTCTCTCTGAAAGGTAGAACAACATTCAATACTTTTCTTGGAAATGCGTTGATGAAATTAAGTATATCTCCCGTTTTTTTAACTGAATTTACGTGATGATAAATGTTTGACACTGAGTGCAGTTTTGTGATTGCTACTGTTGTTGACTGACTATGCTACTGTGTCAACAGTTCGCTGTTTTTTTTTAAATATGCAACATTTCAAAAAGTAGCTAACAACCTGTCAAAAGTTGTATTTGGTAAGATATACATAATCATTTAGAAACCAGGAAGGCCTATCGATATGTCGTCAAAAAGAGACAACAAGCTCAGCACCTGTGGCAACCGGAGGAGATCGAGCGCGACTAAAGAGGATGTGAAGCGGATGTGTCCGCAGCAGCGGGCCCGGTACCTGGCCTACGAGGAGCCGCCGAAAGAGGCGAAGACCTGGATGGCGATGTCTCGGCAGCGGGTGTCCGCCTGGGAGTCTTCCGGCGCTGGGGGGAAGAGACATACAACTGTCGGTCATCATCACTGCGACGAGAGGGACGAGGAAGAGAAGAAACGGCAAGACCTGATCATAGGACAACTGAAGGCCGCGGAAGCCCGCAACAGAGTTCGGCAGATGAGACTGCAGTATCGGAGTATGAGGGTACGGATATCCTCCCCCTCGTTCTGTTCCAAAACGGCACCCTATTATATATATATATTTATTTATTTATTTATTTTGACAATATTTTGACAATATTCCTATGGGCCCCTGATCATATGGGCCCCTGATCAAAGTACACAGAATGATAGGGTGCCGTCTGTCTCCATATGCACACATAGGTTTTTAAATCATTCACATGGATGTGACGGCTCCTTGTCGAGCTTTGACTGCACACACAGTGAAAACAAGCCTACCTTTAAATCCACTTTAGAAGTTCCTGTGGTAAAGAAGTCAAATTGTCTTCTATTCTTTTTCTCTCTCTTCCTCTTCCTCTGCCATCCCTCTCAATTATGATGTCAATTACTGGGCCTGAACCACATTAATAATTGGCTTCCGCTCCATGAGGCCTGAATAATATGTTTCCCCATCTGTGCATATCTCCATCCATCCCTCCGTGGAGACCGAGGAAATCAATCTAATTTGGGAAGCACCTCTTGTCATCATATTCACATAGTATTTATTTATGTATTTTTTAAATTAAGATGAATCGAACTGCTCCATGATCATTTGCTAGGCTATAATTCCCCTCTGCACACAATAACAATGAACGTAGCCTACTAGAAATCCACTGTTGTTTCATGTAAAGCCTATTATCCTATTCTATTTGTTTGTTTACACTTCCTCTGCCCTCCCTCTTCATCAGAGTGGTATTATCAATCATTATGATGTCAATTACTGGGCCTGAACCACAATACTTCACGGTCTCTGCTCCATGGGGCCTGAACCACATTACTTCAAGGTCTCTGCTCCATGGGGCCTGAACCACATTACTTCAAGGTCTCTGCTCCATGGGGCCTGAACCACAATACTTCACGGTCTCTGCCTCATGGGGCCTGAACCACAATACTTCACGGTCTCTGCCTCATGGGGCCTGAACCACAATACTTCACGGTCTCTGCTCCATGGGGCCTGAACCACATTACTTCAAGGTCTCTGCCTCATGGGGCCTGAACCACAATACTTCACGGTCTCTGCTCCATGGGGCCTGAACCACAATACTTCACGGTCTCTGCCTCATGGGGCCTGAACCACAATACTTCACGGTCTCTGCCTCATGGGGCCTGAACCACATTACTTCAAGGTCTCTGCCCTTGGGGCGGCAGGGTAGCCTAGTGGTTAGAGCGTTGGACTAGGAACCGGAAGGTTGTGAGTTCAAACCCCCGAGCTGACAAGGTACAAATCTGCCGTTCTGCCCCCGAACACGCAGTTAACCCACTGTTCCTAGGCCGTCATTGTAAATAAGAATTTTACTCTTAACTGACTTGCCTAGTTAAATAAAGGTAAAATAAAAAATGGGGCCTGAACCACAATACTTCACGGTCTCTGCTCCATGGACCTGAATACTATGTTTCCTTGTTTGTGCATATCTCCCTCCCTCCATCGATCCGTCCCTCCACCCCCCCCCCCACCCATCCATCCGTCTATCCGTCCATGCAGACCCAGGAAATCAATCTAATGATTTCGTGCCAGTCCAGCGCCCAGACCGCCGTCCGTCTTGAGTTGATGCTGCCAACGGAGGAAAGCAAGATAAATACAAATACCATCGATTGTCTGGACAAACTGCAGGTGGGTTAAACAGCCCCTCCCTCCCAACCCTCTTCCCTCCATATCTCCCTCCCTCCCAACCCTCTTCCCTCCATATCTCCCTCCCTCCTGTCCCTTGGAAATAAAACAGTGTGTGTGTGTGTGATGCTCAATATGGAAGTGGACAGATGAATTGAATGCTACGCTACAGGACTGTTTTGCAGCACAGACTGGAATAAGTGTGTATCTGTGTGTGTATATCTGTGTGTGTATGTGTGTGTATATCTGTTTGTGTGTGTGTCTGTGTGTCTGTGTGTATATCTATGTGTATCAATATATTAGAGGTGGACCGATTTATGATTTTTCAACACCGATACCGAAACCGATTATTGGAGGACCACAAAAAAGCCGATACCGATCAATCGGACAATTTGTTTTATTTATTTGTAATAATGACAATTACAACAATACTGAATGAACACTTATTTTAACGTAATATAATACATCAATAAAATCAATTTAGCCTCAAATAAATAATGAAACCTGTTCAATTTGGTTGAAATAATGCAAAAACAAAGTGTCGGAGAAGAAAGTAAAAGTGCAATATGTGCCATGTAAGAAACCTAACGTTTAAGTTCCTTGCTCAGAACATGAGAACATATGAAAGCTGGTGGTTCCTTTTAACATGAGTCTTCAATATTCCCAGGTAAGAAGTTTTAGGTTGTAGTTATTATAGGAATTATAGGACTATTTCCCTCTATACCATTTGTATGTCATTAACCTTTGACTATTGGATGTTCTTATAGGCACTTTAGTATTGCCAGTGTAACAGTATAGCTTCCATCCCTCTCCTCGCCCCTACCTGGGCTCGAACCAGGAACACATCGACAACAGCCACCCTCGAAGCAGCGTTACCCATGCAGAGCAAGGGGAACAACTACTCCACTAACTAACTAGCTCCACTAACCACCCCGCTAACTAGCTAGCCATTTCACATCGTTTACACCAGCCAAACCTCGGGAGTTGATAGGCTTGAAGTCATAAACAGAGCAATGCGTGAAGAATTGCGATGAGCTGCTGGCATTCGCACGAAAGTGCTGTTTGACTGAATGTTTACGTGCCTGCTGCTGCCTACCATCGCTCAGTCAGACTGCTCTATCAAATATCAAATCATAGACTTAATTATAACATAATAACACACAGCCTTTGGTCATTAATATGATCGAATCCGGAAACTATCATTTCAAAAACAAAACATTTATTCTTTCAGTGAAATACGGAACCGTTCGGTATTTTATCTAACGGGTGGCATCCATAAGTCTAAATATTGCTGTAACATTGCACAACCTTCAATGTTATGTCATAATTATGTACAATTCTGGCAAATTAATTACGGTCTTTGCCCCTGAACAGGCAGTTAACCCACTGTTCCTAGACCAGTTAACCCACTGTTCCTAGGCCGTCATTGAAAATAAGAACGTGTTCTTAATTAACTGACTTGCCTAGTAAAATAAAGGTGTAAAAAATACTGAATACCGATTGTTATGAACACTTGAAATCTGCCATAATTAATCGACCATTCCGATTAATCGGTCGACCTCTACTATGTATCTGTGTGTATCTGTGTGTGTGTGTATGTGTGTTTAATACCTCTGACAGTCTAAGCCGTTGAGGGTACTACACAGACATATGGAGTTGGTTTAAGATGGTCATACCATGGGTCATTTTGCTATTTGATTGAGTATTTTAGGACCCATTTAGGACTGGAAAAAAAAACATTTTAAAAACACATTCATATATGGCAAAAAAGACAGTCCCAAAAAATGATAATAAGGAATACGGTTTTGAAGTGTATGTCCTATATCTAGGAGATATATGAAAGATCAGGACATATTTTAGTTTCTTTGCACACATATTTAACCCCTTATTTGTGTTGACACAAAACTACCTCCATGCTTCCATTCCTTTGTATGGGATACCAAAACGGAGAACCACCTCCATGCTTCAATTTGTTTGTATGGCTCACCAGAACAGAGAACTACCTCCATGCTTCCATTCCTTTGTATGGGTTACCAAAACGGAGAACTACCTCCATGCTTCCATTCCTTTGTATGGGTTACCAAAACAGAGAACTACCTAGGTTCCTTTGTATGGGATACCAAAACAGAGAACCACCTCCATGCTTCAATTTGTTTGTATGGCTCACCAGAACAGAGAACTACCTCCATGCCTACATTCCTTTGTATGGGTTACCAAAACGGAGAACTACCTCCATGCTTCCATTCCTTTGTATGGGTTACCAAAACAGAGAACTACCTAGGTTCCTTTGTATGGGATACCAAAACAGAGAACCACCTCCATGCTTCAATTTGTTTGTATGGCTCACCAGAACAGAGAACTACCTCCATGCCTACATTCCTTTGTATGGGTTACCAAAACGGAGAACAACCTCCATGCTTCCATTCCTTTGTATGGGTTACCAAAATGGAGAACAACCTCCATGCTTCCATTCCTTTGTGCTTCCATTCCTTTGTATGGGTTACCAAAACGGAGAACTACCTCCATGCTTCCATTCCTTTGTATGGGTTACCAAAACGGAGAACTACCTAGGTTCCTTTGTATGGGATACCAAAACGGAGAACCACCTCCATGCTTCAATTTGTTTGCATGGCTCACCAGAACAGAGAACTACCTCCATGCTTCCATTCCTTTGTATGGGATACCAAAACGGAGAACCACCTCCATACTTCAATTTGTTTGTATGGCTCACCAGAACAGAGAACTACCTCCATGCTTCCATTCCTTTGTATGGGTTACCAAAACGGAGAACTACCTCCATGCTTCTATTCCTTTGTATGGGTTACCAAAACGGAGAACTACCTCCATGCTTCTATTCCTTTGTATGGGTTACCAAAACGGATAACTACCTCCATGCTTCTATTCCTTTGTATGGGTTACCAAAACGGAGAACTACCTCCATGCTTCTATTCCTTTGTATGGGTTACCAAAACGGAGAACTACCTCCATGCTTCCATTCCTTTGTATGGGTTACCAAAACGGAGAACTACCTCCATGCTTCTATTCCTTTGTATGGGTTACCAAAACGGAGAACTACCTCCATGCTTCTATTCCTTTGTATGGGTTACCAAAACGGAGAACTACCTCCATGCTTCCATTCCTTTGTATGGGTTACCAAAACGGAGAACTACCTCCATGCTTCTATTCCTTTGTATGGGTTACCAAAACGGAGAACTACCTCCATGCTTCCATTCCTTTGTATGGGTTACCAAAACGGAGAACTACCTCCATGCTTCTATTCCTTTGTATGGGTTACCAAAACGGAGAACTACCTCCATGCTTCTATTCCTTTGTATGGGTTACCAAAACGGAGAACTAACTCCATGCTTCCATTCGTTTGCAGAAGTCTTACATCGGTGGATGGATTAAGACACAACCAATGAAAAGAGATGTCTCTGGCTTAAACTGGCACATTTTTATTGCCACTTTGTTATTATGTTACTCAGATTGACATGCTATTTCTTAAATGAATTCCCTCGTCTTGTCTTTTTGATGATTTGAAGTACACATGTCTGTCTGGGAAGATTACATCAAGTCAAATGAGGTGCACATGTCTGTCTGGGAAGATTACATCAAGTTATATTTTCCTTTCGTGATGTTTGTTATTTCTGTTCTGTCTCAGTGTTGATATGATAAGTGATATACAGACATACACACAGCACTCTGGAGGCTACACCTGGGTTGACAGTCTAATGAGTCACAACACTATTGATGCTACCGACCAAATGCCTTCCACCTTTGTTAGGGGTGTAAATACCAGGAGAGACAGAGGGTGAGACAGAGAGAGAGGTGGGACAGAAGGTGAGATGGAGAGAGAGAGAGAGAGAGGACAGAAGGTGAGATGGAGAGAGAGGAGGGACAGAAGGTGAGATGGAGAGAGAGAGAGGAGGGACAGATGGTGAGATGGAGAGAGAGGTGGGACAGAAGGTGAGATGGAGAGAGAGAGAGGAGGGACAGAAGGTGAGAGAGAGAGAGAGGAGGGACAGAAGGTGAGATGGAGAGAGAGGTGGGACAGAAGGTGAGATGGAGAGAGAGGTGGGACAGAAGGTGAGATGGAGAGAGAGGTGGGACAGAAGGTGAGATGGAGAGAGAGAGGAGGGACGGGGGTTGAGACGGAGAGAAATAGAGATGAGGGACGGGGGTTGAGACGGAGAGAGAGAGGAGGGACGGGGGTTGAGACAGAGAGAGAGGAGGGACAGAAGGTGAGATGGAGAGAGAGAGGAGGGACAGAAGGTGAGATGGAGAGAGAGGTGGGACAGAAGGTGAGATGGAGAGAGAGGTGGGACAGAAGGTGAGATGGAGAGAGAGGAGGGACAGAAGGTGAGATGGAGAGAGGTGGGACAGAAGGTGAGATGGAGAGAGAGGTGGGACAGAAGGTGAGATGGAGAGAGAGGAGGGACAGAAGGTGAGATGGAGAGAGAGGAGGGACAGAAGGTGAGATGGAGAGAGAGGTGGGACAGAAGGTGAGATGGAGAGAGAGGAGGGACAGAAGGTGAGGTGGAGAGAGAGGTGGGACAGAAGGTGAGATGGAGAGAAAGGAGGGTCGGGGGTTGAGACGGAGAGAGAGAGGAGGGACGGAGGGTGAGACAGAGAGAGAGGGACAGAAGGT